>NW_025361131.1:0-1853 GCF_016433145.1 Gracilinanus agilis
GAGAGAGAGAGAGAGAGAGAGAGAGAGAGAGAGAGAGAATGAACATGTATAAATTTTCGTTTTTCCTCTGTAAGCAAAAATATAAGAAATATCATTAATCTATTACTGAAAAAATACTGAAAATATTCTTGCTGTACCTCAGTTTCAGATATGCTATAATTTCAATGAAGAGATATTTATTTTATATACTTACTGCATGTCAGGAACTATGCTGCTATGCTGGGTTCTGGGAATGGAAAGAAAGTGGATCAGGCTCTGCTCTCAAGGAGCATACATTCTAGGAAAACGAATATACATCTATAAGCACACACACAAAATATATAAAAGGCAGATGATGACTTTGGAACTGCCTCATGGTGCCACTTAAGAACCTAAAAGTTTCATAATAAGAATTACTCTTCTTGAATATCTTAATATTTCAAAAGATATGCAGTTTCATGAGTATGGGTATTCTCTCCATTAACACAAATAAAATTGTTTTCCTGACATAGTAAAATGGTTTCATTAGTTATTACAAAAAGAAAAATAACTTGTGATAAGCGTTTTGCTAATGATTTTTCCAGAATCTAGCTAAGGCTAAACACAGTCTGTTGTTCAACCAGTACTTGATGTCTTGCTAGGTGAGTCTGCCATGTACTACATTGGAAAAGCCTTTAAGACCCAGATTACTACCAAACATCTAGTGAGCCAGTTAAAGAGGAATATAGTGGAGCGAGGTTACTCCTTGTAAGCTTCACATATGAAATCAATCTCTTTATTAAATATGCAAGTATAAGCAAAATAACATAGCTATCAAGCAACAATCTAAATTGGGAATTCGAAACCCTGAGCCCATAGAATTCAGTCAGTCAACAATCATTTTATTAAGTACTTACTATGTGCTAGGCATCATACTAAGCACTGGGGAGACAGACAAAAATGAAATAATCTCTACTTTCAAGAAGCTTATATTGTATTGGAAGTGAACATAAAATAGGTAGACAGATACATATAAAGTATTTAAAGAATAAATTCCAAGTAACTCTGGGAGACAGAACTAGTCATATATAGTCATATATCCTATATGAGGTAATGTTTGAGTTTGTGAAGACAGTAAACAAATGAGCAATTTGATAAGCATCTACTATATGCCAGGCACTATTCTAAGCATTTTACATATATTATCTCAGTGAATCTCACCCTGGGAAATAGGACCTATTATTATCCCCATTTTACAGTTAAGAAAACTGAGGCAAACAGAGGTTTAATAATTTGTCTAGGGCCATAGCTAATAAGTCCCTGAAGTTTGATATAAACTAAGATACTCTTGTTTTCAGGCCTACTATTCTAACCACTGTGACACCTAGCTTCTCTTTAAATGTCAGACAGGAGAAATGTAATTTTTTACTAGAGGCAACAGAGAAAGACTGTAGCATTTTGAGAAAGGAAGTGATGTGGTCAAATGTTTTAAGAATACAGTTCTGGTTGAATGACTTGAATATAAAGAAGGAAAGTATAAGAAAATTAGGCAAACACAGAATAGTATACTTGTCAGATCTCTGGGAAAGGAAAGATTTTAAAACCAAGCAAGAGTTAGATAAAATTACAAAATGTAAAATAAATAATTTTGATTAAATTAAATTAAAAAGTTTTTGTACAAAGAAAAACAATGCAATCAGAATCAGAAAGGAAACAACAAACTGGGAAATCTTTATTAAAAAACTCTGAAAAAGGTCTAATTATTCAAATATACAAGGAGCTAAATCAATTGTAAAAAATATCAAGCCATTCCCCAATCAATAAATGGGCAAGAGACATGCATAGGTGATTTTCAGATAAATCAAAACTACCAATAAGCACATGAGAAAGTGCTC
>NW_025361132.1:0-1686 GCF_016433145.1 Gracilinanus agilis
CCTCTCTCTCCCTCTCTGCCTCTGTCCCTCACCTCTCTGGGCCTCCTTTTGTAAAACAGAATAGTTGGACATGCAGCATGCAGAATTTGAAGAACTTGAGTATAAATTCCAACTCAGGCATTTATTGCCCATGTGATCTTGGGCCAGTATCTTGGTCTTATAGGATAGATTTAGAATGGGAAGGAATCTTTTTTTTTAATCCCTTCCCTTCTGTCATAGAGTTAATTATTAAGGAAGAAGATCAGTAAGGGCTAGGCAATGGAGGTTAAGTGACTTGCCCAGGGTCACACAGCTAGGAAGTATCCAAGGCCAAATTTGAACCCAGAGCCTCTTGACTCCAGGCCTGGTACTCTACTGTGCTACCTACTTATCCCTCAAAGGAATTTTAAAAGTCCTCTAGTTCAGAGGTTCTTAACTTGGCACCTATGAATGTTTTTAAAAAATAATTTTGTAACTGAATTTCAACATGTTTGGTTTCCTTTATCATCCTATATATCTTATTTATTAATTGAAAAGTGGCATTCTTAGCCAGGGGTCCATGGGTTTCACCAGACTGCCAAAAGGACAAAAAACAAAGGCTAATAACTCCCTTGATCTAGTCCAACTCCTTCATTTTATAATCAAAGAAAAACAGTCAACACAAAGTCAGCAATATGTCACAGTCAGTGAAAATGAGTTAGAGTTAGCCATTCCCCTAACTTTAACCCTAATTCTGAGCTGTGGCTGGGGTGGGCACCTTGACCCTCTCACTTTGGATAAAGTCCCCTCTTCCACTGAACCACGGTGCCTTGCTTGCTTCTTTTTACTCCTTTGGAAAACGAGAGGGTGAAGACAGATGACATCCAAGGTGTACTCTAGCTTTAAATGTAGGGTCCCAGCATCCTGGAAAAAGACATTTCCTAAGTACGCTCTTACATCTCCAATTGCCTGGGAATTAGAATCTTAGAGCTCTACAGTGCAAAGCCTCTAAGATTTGGGCTGTGCCTAAATATTATTTTTAGAGAAGAGATGCCCATGTAACCTAAAGCTCATGTCAAAAGACATCTTCTTAAGACTGCATCAGCAGACTCTGCCATATCCTAATACAGATTTTAAAATTGCTCTGAAAATGGTTCCCCCTACTTTCTCATAATATGTCAATCAAAATGCCTCTGCCCCTCTTCAGTCTCATGAAGAGTTTTTAAATAGAGAACAAGTATTCCCCCCTGTGCGTCCAAGTGGGTGGACATCACGAGAAATGAGAATTCCTTAAGAAAATGATGTGACAGGCAGTTTTCTGGCAAAATAAAAACCCACTAAAGCTATCTATAGGTATATGAAAAAATGCTCTAAATCACTATCACCTCTAAGATTGGCCGACATGACAGAAAAGGAAAAAGACAAATGTGGCGGGGAGGGTGGAAAAACTGGGACACTGATACAATATTGGTGGAATTGTGAACAGAGCTAAGCATTCTGGAAAGCAGTTTGGAACTATGGCCAAGGTTATAAAACTGTGCATACCCTTTGATCTAGCAATATCACTGTTAGGTCTATATCTGTGGGGGGTGGGGAGCAAGAGAGACAGATAGACACAGACAGACAGATAGACAGATAGACAGAGACAGAGAGACAGAGACAGAGACACAGAGGGAGAGAGAGACAGAGAGGAGAGAGACAGAGACAGAGACAGAGACAGAGACACAG
>NW_025361133.1:0-4813 GCF_016433145.1 Gracilinanus agilis
GCTTTCCCTTTTCTTTAAATCCCAAGCACTTACTTAATACACAATTTAACTCATAATAGGTGCTTAATAAATGGTTGTTGACCAACTAAATAACAAAAGGATTGTATTCCCTGAGTTTCCATACCAAGAAAATCACAGATTCAATTTTTTAAAAAATTATCTTCATTATTGTGGTACTATTGTATTGAATTATTTTAGTGAACTGGGCTATACAGAAATAAGAATCACCAATCAATCTGTGGATTCTTTTTTAATTGGATAAAAGATCAGATGTATCTCTAAAGAAAGCAGTTGCTCTCTTTTCAGGCCAGTTCTTAGAATTATAATAATGTCTACTTTTCTATTGCATTTTAAGGTTCACAAAATGTTTTCTTCATAATGGCCTTGTGAAGTAGGTGATATAAATAGTATTATGCACAGTTTACAGAAAACTTCATTGAGGCAAAGTTAAGTGACTTGTCCATACTTACACTGTAAGAAGCATGAGTATAAGTCCATGTCTTCTAACTCAGCCTCATGCTACCTCATTGGAACAGTGAAACTGGAGAAAATATAACAAGCTGAGTACATGTCCAATAATACAGCTGGTACAAATTCAGAGTTCAAGACATTCACAATCAAGCTCTTTGGAAACTTCGCCTTATCATGAGAAGCAATCACTCCAGAAGTTTTTTGAGATTCTGGACTTCTTACCTTTCTGTGACAATCCCTGGTACTTATCATAGTATTTTGCACATTTAATAAATCTTTTGTTCTACTCATTCACTTATTCATTAACCCATTATAAAAGGAATAGCTATAATTTTTAAAAAATGATAGTAATGATCATTAAAAGCCCCATGATTTCATTTTAAAAACACAGTGCTTGTAATACAATGAAAAGGAAAATATTATTGAGAATTTTATCAATGGCTAGGAGGAAAATAGCTTATTTATCAAACATTAAAATGACACAAATTCCTGAGAGTCCACTAACACATGAAATAACAGAATCCAAGACTTTTAGTAGGGCTTCTTTGATCACCTCACAAATCTTCTGTGATAGCCTATAAGGAAAATGATGGCAGAATAGAATAAGAAAAAAATGAAATGAAACAAATATAAATTTTGGACTTCAAAAAAAATTCAAAAACTCTATGGTTTTAATGAAATATAACTGAGTTCAGAGTATCATAAGTTCAATATAAATTGGGAGTATCACATGAGAGTTCAGATCCCAAATAACTCCCATCAGGAAGCCTCCTTGTGTATCTGCTAGGTGCAAGGAGAAGCTAGAGAATAAGTTTTTATTATATACCTACTATGTGCCAGGCATAATAAAGACTTTACATACTCTTCTCTCCTCCACTCTTGCTACTGACCTCCCTGGTTACCTTTAAATACCAACTAAAAGTCCACCTTCTAGAGGAAACTTTCCCTAACCTCTAGTTAATTATGCCTGTCCTCTGTTAATTATTTCCTACTGATACTATATATGTAATCTATCTTGTACATATTTGTTTGCATCTTCACTTCCTTATTAGATTGTAAGTTCCTTGAGGGCAGTGTCTTTTCCTTCTTTTTGTATCCCAACTTAACACAATGTTTGGCATGCAATAGGTGTTTAACCAATGTTTATAAATTGATTAAAGGATTGATTGATCCTCACAATAACCTCAGGAAATTGAGGCAGACAGATTAAGTAATTTGCTCAGGGTAATACAGCTAGTAAGTGTCTGAAGTCAAACTTGAACTTAGGTCTTTTTTGACTTCTGATCTGCCTCTCTATCTACTGTGCCATCTAGCTGCTCTATCTCTCTTCAAATGAGAAGATATTTTCCTCATTTTGTACTTGATATAAGTACCAATAGAATACAAAATCCTTGGGTATAAGCAGTTTGATTTTCATCTTCATATTTCCAAGGCCTAGGACAACACTTTGTACATAAAAGGTCATTGATATTTATTTTTTTAACTAAAGAAAACAAAATGTTAAATGACTCTAATAAGATTCATATTTTCCAAAATGTTGGGAAAGGGTGGTGGTGGTAATCAGGCACTGTTTTTTTCTTTAGCCAGATGAGACCACATTTGGATACCTGTTCAATGTCAACACACATTTTTAATATGACAAACTGGAACAGAGGAGAATAGCTAGAATTGAAGGAGACGGAGATTTTTACCCTGGACAAGAGACTCATTGAGAGAGGATGATCCTATAACTGTCTTCAACATTTAAAGGGTTGAAATATGGAAGAGAGAAGAGCTTTTTCTGTTTGTACCCAGAAAGTAGAACTATGATCCATGAGTGAGAATTGAGGATGAACAGACTTTTGGCTAGGGAAAAAATGTCTTATTAGAGCTTCCCTGAGGTGAAATAGGGTGTCTCAGAGGTAATGGGTCTGGAAGACTTCAACTCTGGGTGACCACTTTCCAACCACTTCACCTCCTAATCTCTGACAGTCTTCTGGACATTCTCACCAATCACCTTGTCTTCCAACCTAGGACCAAAAACGTAAAGGTTTTTAACTTTCATCTTTAGGACTTCTGCCCTAAAGCCTGGCTTTCCTGATTGGTGACTGTATCTCCTGGTTCAGGTAAGTCCTCACCATACTTTACTTCACTCCCTACTCTCTAGCCAACTTCTTGACAAATCTCACTGATCACTTTGCTACCTTTTGCAACCTCTTTCTAATCCCCTGCATTCGAGTACCCAGTTCTGGAACTGTAATGAAATCGGCAAAGCTAGTGTTCCTAGAACGGATATTTTAATCTACTTCTCTAGGATCCCACTTATCCCAATACCTTTCAGGACCCAAATGCCACCCAGGCTGGGATGTATGGGAAGTTCAGAGAGGATTAGAACCTTTGATATGAAGATTAGTTGAGTCCTTTTCAGGGCTGCTCATTCATCTTTGGTATCCACCTTTCGCTCAACTCTCACCTGTGATTCCAAAAAGCTGTAGCCTCCTCAGTGATCACATTCCAGAAAAAAACATCTCCGCAGACAGGCTAATGCAAGTTAAGGGTAACCAACAGGCATAAAACCTGTGAATGAGTTGGGGGGTGTCTACCCCAAACATTTGAAGACTTCCTCTAGTGGAATGGGATGATGAGAACAATTTATTCCAATAGCTATGAAAATAGCTAAAGCAGGTGCTGTG
The DNA here is from genome assembly GCF_016433145.1 of Gracilinanus agilis. Classification (NCBI taxonomy): domain Eukaryota; kingdom Metazoa; phylum Chordata; class Mammalia; order Didelphimorphia; family Didelphidae; genus Gracilinanus; species Gracilinanus agilis. The sequence continues at coordinate 3,144 of NW_025361133.1, forward strand.
GAGCTCTTAGAGTTTCATCTGAAGTAGAAGACAACAAGGACATCCATTGTATCCCAGGCCACCAACAGCTATCCTGATTTTTGTCTTGCTGCTAGACTTTGATGACTCTAGAAGAGAGAGTGAGACTGACAACCTTATGTAACTCTTCCTCACTTAAATTCAATTTATGCATGTAAAAAAACATCATCAGTGATGTTATTTTAGTCCTCTTCAAGTAGAAAGGGCAACAACCAAGAAACTCTCTAAATCTTTATATAACGCCAGAGAGATTCCCCCATTTAAAAAAAAGGAAAGGACCACTATTTACAAAAAAAATTTTTTTATTCCAATTCTTTTCATAATCACAAAGAACTGAGAATTAAGGTGGTAGATCTCAATTGGGGAATGGTTGAACAAATTATGGTATTTAAATGTAATTGAATATTATTGTGCAGAAAAAATGATGAAGGGGATACTTTCAGAGAAACCCGAGGAGTCTACTATGAAATTATTCAAAATGAAATAAGAGCAATTAGGAGAGAACCATTTATTTATTTATTTAAAAGTTTTTACATTAACACCTTTGCAAACAAGTAGGGGCCAAGCTGATAGCACCTAGCTCAGTAAGCACCATATCTTGAGAAAATGAAGGTACCTGCTAGAATTGGACTGTGCTGAACAGCCTTTTTTGGCTATAAGAAGAACATCATGTAGTGGGGGTATGTAAGGAGAAGAGAATTGGTGCCTGCTATTAGTAATTATTAGACAAGCTCCTGCTGCAAGAACTTGTGACAGATTCAATTATTTATTGAGAATAATTCAAAGCACAAATATTTAGAACAAAGGATGGAAACAGCCATACTGTTTTCAGGATGCTTTTTTTTTTTTCTTCATAACCATGCATTATGCCTACAGCCACAGTGACTAGAGGGTTAGTTTTCCAGTAAAGGAGAAAGCATGTCTTCCTATGAGAACTTAGACTATATCTCTGAAATGCAAATTTTCTGAAACTCCACCTTATCAATTTTAAGGCATGTTTGAGACTACCAAATGTTGCACTGTCAATCACACACTCCATACTACAACACTTTCCCTTCAGTTTAATATGCAAAATTCAAAAATAACTCATGAGAGTAAAATCATTAGAAGCAAGGCAACTTTTGTAAATTCCTAGATTGGACGGTACATAACCATAGTTCCTTTGGCTTAGCTTGGACCAAAAGCCTTTCCAATCTGAGATTTCAGCTTCCAACTCCCTCCTAGTTAACACATTAAAAGAGTTCACTCACTCCCTGAAAAATTTTGGCCCTCACACTAAAACAATTTATGCTTTCCCCATCTACTTTTCCGTATTTATTCACACTATTTTCCCTACTAGTGTACCTCAAATCAAGCTCATTGACCCACTCTACATTAATTCTCTTGCACTCAGCTAATCAGATAGCTACCTGATGTCATGACAAGTTATGAGGCCATTTTGCCACATTCCTATTTTAATAATTGGCAATTAATTAACTAAGGAAGAATAAGATGAAAACACCTAATAAAAATCAACCTAATGAAGTCATCACAACCTAAATTCAGAGAAACTATCATAAATAAATAAATTTTTGTATATGCTTCCATATATATATACACTTCCATAAATATATATTTACCTCCCTTCATTGCTATGGGAGTATATATATATA
>NW_025361134.1:0-9741 GCF_016433145.1 Gracilinanus agilis
CTCCTAGTCATCCTGAAGGAAAATCAAATCCAGCTTTGCGATGCCATCTGTGGGTTGACAATACCAAAAAAAAAAAGAAAAGAAAAGAAAGAAAAGAAAGAAAGGCCTTTGGAAAATCACACAGGGATTATACCCGTTTAACCCAGTGGAATTGCTGGTCAGCTATGGGACGGGCCAGGGAAGAGGGGAGGGAGACTACATAAATCATTTAACTTTGTAAAGGAAGGAAGGAAAGAAGGAGAATCATGGGGTGATAGCCCCAAAGATGTGTCCTAGAAAACTTGGTTTAGGGGTGATTATTTATGCATTCATTCAACTCAGCTCTTTTCCCCAGATCTGTGTTTCTTTGCCCTCAAAATAACCAAGAATTCAAGCTCCTTCCTGGGCGGGAGGTGGGAGGGAGAGGGCAGGGAGGGGAGGGGAGGGGAGAGGAGACATCGAGATACACACACACACACACACTCACACACACACACACACACAGTAGGGAGTGACTGCTCATTTTCTTAAGAGCAACAGGAATCTTGGCAGTGGAAAAGGGAGATCTTTAGCGATGTGATATTGGGGGACTGAGGGGGGTGGGGCTCGGGGAAAGTGCAGTCTTTTAAGGCTCTAAAGGTCCTAAAAAGCTTGGCGAGAGCTAGGGAGTGGCCTTCTGAAGGAAGCCATTGGACAATCTCTATCACTGACCATCATCATTAACAGGATGAGGTGGGGGCGGGGAAGTGAGTGCGAAGGGACTTTGAAAGGAGGACAGGTCCTTGGGCCAAATGTCAGAATGGGGGCAGGGGCGGGGGGGGGCCTGCGAAGAGGGAGGGAGGGAGGGGGTCTGGGCCAGGATGATGCTTCCTGCTGCTTGAACTAGGATAAGGGTGAAGAGCACTACTGCATGAGTATTTTTGGGGGGGTCGGGGTGCAGCAACTGTCTAATGGCGAAAAAAGGATTTCACACATTCTACACCTCCCAGTCATGCAGACCCCTCCCCCTTCCCCCCTTGAAACAACTGAGTAAGGGGTCCGTTGGGTTGGTGGTTGGAGGGTGGGTGCGTTGGGACCCGAGAAGTTCTATGTCCGGTGGGCTCTGGTGAGCAAAGAGCAGTTTTTGTCGTGGGGGGGGGGGGGGGGGAAAGAGGCAGATGTGGAATTCTGTGTGGAACTGAAGGCTCTTTGAGTTTGCAGGGGATATTTCCTGCGGCTCAGAACATGAAGACATCGAACTTCTGGAAGGTAGAGGGTCTGGCGGGATTTGGATGATGAAAATTGAGAAGGGTCTCCCAGGGCGAAAACGAAAGTAGCTCTAACAGGGAAGATCGGGACTTATTCTCTGGTGGGGAAAGTGAGGACTTAGTCTCTGGCGGCCTTGTGCGAGAGGGGATTCTGTAGCGCCCCCTTGCGGGGCTCCCCGGTACCAGATCCCCACTGACGCTTGAAGTGGTAGCCTTGCTTTTGATCCGCTGCAGTCCGGAAGTCTGATGGAGTCGAGATTGCCAGCGCTATACGGGTTGGAGTTCCACGAACCCAGCCCAATTTTCAGATTTCTCCTGGTGATGCAGCAGGTATTTTTTCTGTCGACAAACGGGTGACTGTGCCTGCAGAATAATAGGGAGAAGTGCTCTGGCCATTGTTGGAAATGGGAAAGATGAGCCGGTGTGCAGACGCCGAACCCTTCGGGCCCTTGTCGTGCTGTGAGGCGACCCGCCTTCGTCTCAGGCTGCCGGTAGGTATCTCTTCCACTCTAGTCTCGGGTTTTCTCTGGAACCTCTCGGCTGGTGGAAGCAATGTTGCCTCAGGCAGCACAGCGCCTCTGGGTTGCCGCCAACCCTCCTGCTCTCTCCTCGGAGCCGTTTGGGGATCAGTCCTCGGGTTATCTCCCTGGGCGGCATTCTGCTCCGGGTCCTCTCTTTTCCTTTGGCCCGTTTGGGGCTCATTGGGCCTCTGTCCCCCTCCAGCCCTTTCCTGTTTGGGTTGGTTCGTGTGTTTGGTGTCTTGGGGTGTTTGTGTGTGTGGTGTGTTTCTTTTTATATAAATAGGACAAGGTCGACCAGCAAGCCGAACCCTCTTCACTCAACACTGCACACCCCCTCCCTTTAGAGTCTCTTTCTTGTGATTTGGTTATGACGTTCTTCTTTCCTTCTTTCCTTCCCTCCCTCCATCGATCTACTTGTTTGTTCATTTATATGTTTATTTGCTTCACTTCTTGTTTTCTTTTTAATTCCACTCATCCATTTATTTATTTATTCATGAGTCCATTCAATCACTTGTTTCCTCTTTCATTTATTTATCTGTCCATCCACCCACCCATTTTCCTTTCTTTATTTGTGTATTCATTCATTCATTCATGACCAGGTTGATGCACATCCGGCACTCGAACACAGGATCTCCTACTCTGTCATGTGTAAAAGTGAAATTTGGGAGATGCCATCTAAAAGTATATATATTTTCTATGGACATGTGGAAATTATCAAACTACATTTCCCATGGTCCAACAGGTTTCCGTTTCCGGTTCTTTGGGCGTGGGAACGCCTACGTCTCCACACAGAACAGTTTAAATCTCCAGGGTTAGGGGGGAGTGGCTCTCTTGGCCAGCAGATTCAGGTAACAATAATGGCGCAGGCAGCAGTTTTAAATTCTTACAAGCACGTGGTCTAATAACTTTATCTATCAGCATGGCTTTAATTAAAATACTAATTTATATATTTTTCTCAGCCTTTATTATTTTTTATCCTTATATATGTCATGTCATATCATGTCATGTCATCTCCCTCATCTCACTTCACTTCACTCAACCGTTAGGTGGTTTTATATTAGGGTTTTTTTCCTTGAAGTTGCCTCTCCACTGGCCTGCCATTCTAGCCAAGGCTTCCTTTTTTTACTCTTCATCATCTGAAAAAAATGAACTTGAACGAGATGTCAGGTTTAAAAAGGGAAAGGGGGAGAGAATAGGATGGAGAGCATTCATCTTAAGTAATTAAGATTACTTAATTATTTCATTGGATGTGACTTGGTCCCTGTGTGTGTGTGTCTGTGTGTGTGTGTGTCTGTCTGTCTGTCTGCACGTGCCTTCCCCCTCTCAGGGCAGCAGTTGCATAAGTGACATAAGAATGAGATGTGTATCTTGACTGGGGGGGAGGAGGGGCAGGGCCCTGGCTCCAAGAGGGAAGTCTCTAAAAAGGTTTAGGTTTCTAGGCCATGCTAACCTTGCCACTGAAAGTCTTGATCTCCAGTTTGCCTCCAGATCAGAGATATCGAATGAACGAACTAATTAATTAATTGATGAGTTAATTACTTAATTAGCCAATTAGCTAATTTCTTAACTAATAAGTTGAGAATCTTTTTCCTGTGTTTACAACATTTAAGTTCTTTCCCTCTGCTCACAGCCCCCTCCCTCAGCCAACATACAATTCCACTGGGTTTTATGTGTCATGGATCAGGACCTATTTCCAATTTATTAATAATTCCCATCAGGGGATTGCTTAGAGTCCCCAGGACTATCCCCATTGACCCATGGGACTGAGCACTGGTTTTTCTTCTGTGTTTCTGCTCCTAGACATGCTCCTTTCTCTGGATGTAAATAGCTTTCTTTCTCATAAGTCCCCCCAGAATTGTCCTGGATCGCTGCATTGCTGCTGGCAGAGAAGTCCGTGTCATTGGATCATGCCACCGGGCATCTATATGTCTCCATGAGATTACCCTGCTTCTGCTCCATGCACTCTGCATCAATTCCTGGAGGCCGTTCCAGTTCATGTGGAATCCACCACCCACCCCCACCCCCATATCCAAGGCGCAATTCCACTGGTTTTAACATATGTGATCAGTCAAGACTTATTTACATATTTTTTTAATATTTTATTTTTTTAGAAAGATTTTCTATGGTTACATGATTCTTGTTTTTACTTTCCCCTTCACTCCCCTTTACCTCCCCTCATATCTAATTCCCATATCCACTGGTTTTAACATGTGAGATCAATAAAGACTTATTTACATATTATAGATAGTTCCATTGGTGTGTCACATCCCCAACCATGTACCCATCAACCTAGGCACTCAAGTGGTTGTTTTACTTCTGTGTTTCCACTCCTGCAGTTCTTCCTCTATATGCCGGTAGAGTTCTTTCCCATAAATACCTCAGAATTGTCCTGACTCATTACATTGCTGCCAGTACAGAAGTCCATTACATTCGATTTTACCACAGTGTATCCATCTCTGTGTACAATGTTCTCCTGGCTCTGCTCCTTTCACTCTGCATCGATTCCTGGAGGTCTTTCCAATTCACATGGAATTCCTCCAGTTTATTATTCCTTTGAGCACAATAGTATTCCATCACCAGCAGATACCACAATTTCTTCATCCATTCCCTAACTGACAGGCATGCCCTCGTTTTCCAGTTTTTTGCCACCACTAAGAGAGAAGCTATAAATATTTTTGTACAAGTCTTTTTTCCCTGTGATCTCTTACAAACCCAGCAATGGTATGGCTGGATCAAAGGGCAGGCAATCAGTGGGATGAACTTGCCCACAAAATGGAAGCGAATAACAGAGTGGATTAGAAACCAAAATCCTACCATTATGTTGTCTACAAGAAACACACATGAGACAGGCAGACATGTATACAGTAAAAATGAAAGGCTGAAGCAAAATCTATTGAGCTTCAACTGAGAAAAAGAAGGCAGGAGTGACAATCATCATTTCTGACAGAGCCAAATTAAAATTAGAGCGGGTTAAAAAAGACAGGGAAAGTAATTACATCCTGATAAAAAGGCAGTATAGACAATGAAGAAATAGTAGTACTCAACATGTATGCACCAAATGGTATAGCATCCAGATTTCTAAAGGAGAAGCTAGTGGAGCTCAAAGATGAAATAGATTAGAAAACTACACTAGTGGGTGACCTCAACCTTCCCCTATCAGATCTAGATGAATCAAGCCAAAAAATAAATAAGAAAGAGATAAGAGAGGTGAATAAAATCCTAGAAAAATAAGAGTTAATAGATATATGGAGAAAAATAAATAGGGACAAAAAGAAATACATGGAATATGGAACATTCACAAATATTGACCATATACTAGGGCACAGAAACCTGGCAAATAAATGCAAAAATGCAGAAATAATAAATGCAACCGTATCAGATTATAGTGCAATAAAAGTAGGTATTTTAAATTGTATTTATTTTTTTAAATATTTTATATTTTTAGAGAGATTTTCCGTGGTTACATCACTTTCTTTCCCCTTCACCCCCTTTAACCTCCCCATATCCAACTCGCATTTCCACTGGTTTTAACATATGTGATCAATCAAGACTTAAAATAGTTATTGTTAAGAATACATGTAGAGGGGCAGCTGGGTAGCTCAGTGGAGTGAGAGTCAGGCCTAGAGACAGGAGGTCCTAGATTCAAACCCGGCCTCAGCCACTTCCAGCTGTGTGACCCTGGGCAAGTCACTTGACCCCCATTGCCCAACCTAACCACTCTTCCACCTATGAGAAAATACACCAAAGTACAAGGGTTTAAAAAAAAAAAAGAATACATGCAGAGGCAAACCTCAAACTAATTGGAAGTTAAATAATATGACTCTCCAAAATAAGTTAGTGAAAGAACAAGTCATAGAAACAATTAATAATTTCATTGAAGACAATGACAATGATGAGACTTCTTACCAAAACCTACAGGATACAGCCAAAGCACTTCTAAGGGGAAAATTCATATCACTGCAGGGAGGACAGAGGTTAATCAATTGGACAAGAAACTTAAAAAACTGGAAAACAAATTTAGAATCCCCAGTTGAAAACTAAATTAACAATTCTAAAATCAAAGAAGAAAATGACAAAGAAATATTGAATTAATAAATAAGACTAGAAGCTGTTATTTTGAGAAAAAAAGATAAAATAGACAAAATACTGGTAAATCTAATAAAAAAGGAAAGAAGAAAACAAAATTAACAGTATCAAAGATGAAAAGAGAGACATCACCTCCAATGAAGAGGATCAAGGCAATCATTAAAAACTATTTTGCCCAATTATATGGCAATAAATATAGCAATGTAGGTAATATGGATGAATATTTACAAAAATATAAATTGCCTGGATTTACAGCAGAAGAAATAGAATACCTAAGCCATCTAATATCAGAAAAAGAAATTGAACAAGGCATCAAAGAATTCCCTAAAAAAAATCACCATGGCCTGATAGATTCACAAGTGAATTCTATCAAACATTCAAAGAACAAGTAATCCCAATAAACAATAAACAAACTATTTGACATAAGCAAAAGAATCCTGCAAAATTCCTTTTATGACACTATATGGTACTGATTCCAAAGCCAGGCAGACACAAAACAGAGAAAGAAAACTACAGACCAATTTCCCTAATGAACATAGATGCAAAAATCTTAAACAGAATACTAATAAAAAGACTACAGGAAGTGATCATGAGGGTTATCCATCATGATCAGGTGGGATTTATACCAGGAATGCAAGGATGGTTCAACATTAGGAAAAACATCCACACAATCAACCATATCATAAAAGCTAACAAACAAAAAACAAACGATTATCTCAATGGATGCTGAAAAATCCTTTGACAAAAAACAACACCCACTCCTATTGAAAACAGTGGAAAGTATGGGAATAGAAGGACCTTTCCTAAAAATGATAAACAGCATATAACTGTTATGATTAAAAATGATGAGGGCCGAGATCAAAAGGAAGAATAGTATTTTAATAAAAGCCACGCTGATAGAGATAAACTGACCACGAGCCTGTAAGAAACCTATTCCAACCTCACCTCTGCCATTTACCTTTCCTCTCTCCGCAAGCTCAGGTAGCTCAAGAGGCAGGTAGCTAAAGAGGAAGTTCCAAGTCACTTCCCCCTCTTTTAAAACAGTTCCTCGCCTTCAATACGTCATCCAAAACAGGAAACCCATTGGACCACGGGAAATGTAGTTTTAAGGACCCCCACAGGTCCACAGAAGTTTGTCAAACACTATATTGAGGTTCAATCCTTCCAAATAGAACACCAGGTGATTTTAACTAACACATATCTAAAACCATCAACAAGCATCATATGCAATGGGGATAAATTAGAAGCCTTCCCAATAAGATCAGAGTGAAACAAGGATGCCCATTATCTCCTCTATTATTTAACATTGTACTAGAAACACTAGCAGTAGCAATTAGAGAAGAAAAAGAAATTGAAGGTATTAAAAAAGGCAGTGAGGAGACCAAGCTATCACTCTGCAGATGATATGATGGTCTACTTAAAAAATCCTAGAGAATCAACTAAGAAGCTTGTAGAAATAATCAACAACTTTAGCAAAGTGGCAGGATACAAAATAAATGCACATAAATCATCAGCATTTCTATATATTTCCAACACATAGCAGCAAGAGGTAGAAAGAGAAACACCATTTAAAATCACCCTAGACAATATAAAATACTTGGGAATCTATCTACCAAAACAAACAGCAATTATACGAAAACAACTACAAAACATTTTCCAATTAAAACTATATCTAAACAATTGGAAAAACATTGATTGCTCATGGATAGGATGAGCTAACACAATAAAAATGACCATTCTACCCAAATTAATTCACTTATTTAATGACATACCTATCAAATTACTAAGAAACATTTTTACAGAATTAGAAAAAAACTATAACAAAGTTCATTTGGAAGAAAAAAATCAAGACTATCAAGGAAAATAATAAAAAAAAAACGTGAAGGAAGGTGGTCTAGCAGTACCAGATATTAAACTATACTATAAACCAGTAGTCATCAAAACAATATGGTACTAAGAGACAGAAGGGAGGATCCGTGGAATACGCTTGGGGTAAGTGACCTGAGCAAAACAGTGTATGATAAACACAGAGTCCAACTTTTGGGACAAAAATCCACTATTTAACAAAAACTGCTGGGAAAATTGGAAAACAATATGGGAGAGATTAGGTTTAGATCAACATCTCACATCCTACACCAAGATAAATTCAGAATGGGTGAATGACTCTGAATATAAAGAAGGAAACTATAAGTAAATTAGGTGAACACTGAATAGTATACTTATCAAATCTCTGGGAAAGGAAAGATTTTAAAACCAAGCAAGAGAGGGGGCAGCTGGGTAGCTCAGTGAATTGAGAGCCAGGCCTAGAGACTGGAAGTCCTAGGTTCAAATCTGACCTCAGGCACTTCCCAGCTGTGTGACCCTGGGCAAGTCACTTGACCCCCATTGCCTAAAAAAAAAAAAACAAGTTAGAAAAAATTACAAAGTATATAATAAATAATTTTCATTATGTTAAATTAAAAAGTTTTTGTACAAACAAAAACAATGCAACCAAAATCAGAAGGGAAACAACAAACAGCAAAAAAAATCTTGATAACAAAAAACTCTGACAGAGATCAAATTACTCAAATATACCGGGAGTTAAATCAATTGTATAAAAATCAAACCACCCCCCAATTGATAAATGGGCAAGGGACGTAAATGGCCAATCCTCAGATAAAGAAATCAAAAGTATCAATAAGCACATGAGACAGTGTTCTAAATCTCTAATAATTAGAGGAATGCAAATCAAAACAACTCTGAGGTACCACCTCACACCAAGCAGATTGGCTAAAATGACAGCAGGGGCAAGTAATATATGTTGGAGGGGATGTGGCAAAATTAGGACATTAATGGACTGCTGGTGGAGTTGTGAATTGATCCAACCATTCTGGATGGCAATTTGGAACTATGCACAAATAGTTCTAAAAGACTACCTGCCCTTTGATCCAGCTATACCATTGCTGGGTTTTGTAATGAACAATTCTTGACAAGCTTGCTTCTTTGTTTAATGATAGTAGGATAATTAGTAAATGTCAATCATTTGAGGTTTCAAAAGTTAATATGTGATTTTTTACATATAAGAAAATCAAAACCTGTATGAGATCATAAAGGAAAAAAGGGTATAAAAATAAAAATCGGCAGATGGAACCAGAGAACAGCCTCTGCAATTTTACTTGCACACTGGCTTGCTTTAATTTTGTTTCACCAAGATGTCCCACCTCCAGAGAACCCCTGGACAAAGAACAGCCTCTTTGCATACTGGCACCTTTGGAACAGGGACTCTTGGACACAGGTGAGACCCCAACCCTCCACCCAAAAACTGCTGAGGATGCTTCCATTTGGATGGCTAAGGCCCTTGCCTGAGGAATTGCAAGGAAAGTTTTGCACTAGGGAAAGTGAGTCAGAAGGGCAAGAAGATCAGAACTTTTAAGACCTCTGCCACACAAAAGACACTAAGATAGATAGTATACTAAGATAAATAGAAACTCTGGGAAACAGCAGATCAAAGGAAAGAAAACTTTATTGAAATCACTAAGCATACCCTAGAGAAGAGGGGAGTAAAAGTAAGCAAACAGCTATTGGCAAAATTCCTTGATTTTATCCAAATTTGCAGCCCTTGCTTTCCCAACAAAGGAACAGTGAATTCAGAAATCTGGGAGAAAATTGGCCTTGACCTGCAGGCCTACTATGCAAAGTATGGCCCAGAAAAAGTCCCTGTAGAGACCTTTTCTTTTTGGACTCTAATTAGGGATGCTTTAGATCCTGTCCATGAGACCGCTCGAATTGTACAATCTCTTCCCAATATCACAGTTACTGAAAATACCCCCCTATTGCCTAGACAGAATTCTGAAGCTGGAATCATTAAGGTTTCAGACTCAGATAAAGATTTAAATGAAGAGAATGATGATGAAGATAGGCTTTTCTCT
>NW_025361135.1:0-1007 GCF_016433145.1 Gracilinanus agilis
CAGCTCACGTGCTGCCCTCGCAGGGAAGAGCCTGGCCGAGGGCTCGGGGCTGCCCCGGGGCTGCCTGCTCTACAAGACGCTGCAGGCCCAGATGCTGGACCTCCTGGACATCGAGGGCCTCTACCCGCTGTACCGCCGTGTCGAGCGCCACCTGCAGGAGTTCCCCGAGCAGAGGTGGGTGCGCCGGCCCGGCAGGGCTCCCCCTCGGGACCCGCCATCCCTGCTTTGGCCACACGAGGGCGCCGCTGCCCCAGCTGTGGCCGAGCCCCTGTGGTTGATCCTGAAGGCCCAGCTCCGAAGGGAGCCGGGTGAGACTTGAACTCGGGGCTCCTGCCCTCGGCCCGCCACCAGCCTGGGGCTCTCCCTGTCCCTGCCCGGCCAGGCCTTGGTCCCTGACTGGCCCACGCCGGACCCCAACCCTTCCCTGCGGGCTTTGCTTTGGCCGCTGCTGTGGGGTGGCAGGTCAGAACTGGAGGGACCTTCCTAGCTTGATGGAGGGGAAACTGAGGCAGAGAAGGTGCAGGGACGTCCCCCGGGGCTTCCCCGCTAAGTGACCCGGGCAGATCTGAGCCTGGGGCTTCCCAGTTCCCGTCTGGGGCCCCCACTGCCGGGAGATGCCGCCCCAGAAGCGCCTCTGGCTGGGCCGGTGCCCCCCGCCCCCACGTCCGGGTTCGAGCCCCCCCTCCCGCTTCTCCCCGTGCACAGGGACCTGCTGCAGATCGACGGGCCCTACGACGAGGCCTTCCAGCAGAAGCTCCGCGACCTGTCCACGGAGGACGACGGCACCCTGGCCTACGCCCTGGCCAAGGTGGGGGGTGGCCTGAGCGGCCCGCGGGGGGTGGCGGGGTCAGCCCGGGGGGGAGCCTGGCACCAAGCGCCCCCTTCCTGCCTGTCGCCAGGTCCAGCAGTACCGAGTGGCCATGACGGCCAAAGACTGCTCCATCATGATCGCCCTGTCGCCCTGCCTGCAGGATGAGTGGTGAGGGGCCGGGGGCGGTCTGGGGGGC
>NW_025361136.1:0-2844 GCF_016433145.1 Gracilinanus agilis
AAAGTTTTTAACATCTTCCCTTCATTTTTCTTTCTTCAGTTTTCATGTAATACCTCACTTTTTGCTTCTCCAGGATAAATATTCTTGGTTCCTTCAAAAAATTCTCATATGGGTTTAAGTCCATCAGTGTTATTATTGTCCTTATGGTTTGCATTGGACAAACAAATCTTTACCTAGTAGTTGATATTTAGGTGATTAATCTCTCTGAACTCAGCTCAGATGACAGTCAATGCAAGATATATACTCAAAATCTTTCCACTTAATAAGACTTTCCAGAGGTAGTATTTTGCTGGTCTAGTCTTTCTAGGAGCCAATGTCAATTCCATGCCATAATGGTTCAGAGGAATAAGTATTTAATGGAGATGTCCAGAAAAACTCTCAATAGATCATCATGCAAGGTCTGGTAGCATTTTTATACTGCTTTATTAGAGAGAATAAATATTTCATTAGTTTATAAGGAAGGATTTTTGAAGTATTGAATGATGATGTAAATATAAGGAATGCATTTAAACAGAGAAAAGATAAATTGATCTGTAAGTTTAAAGAATATCATTTTGGAAAGGATGCTTAGCTTTAAAAAATTAGTATCATGTAAAATCCAATGGAATTGCTCCTCCTATGGGAGGAGGATGGGATGAGGGGAGGGAAAGAACATGAATCATATAACCATGGACAAATATTTGAAATTTATTAATTAAATAAAATTTCCAATTAAAAAATTAATATATGTATTCTAACATTTTTGTTTCTAAGGAAGATGCAAATGGCAACCAATGCTTTGTCACATGTTGCTGAAGTTCAATTCTCCAAAGGCAAGAAAAGTTTGACTGCTGGTATAATGAGTTCCTTTACCTATATATTTTGCTTTTATAATCTATATACTGAATGTTAAAAATGGATTAATTATAGAATATATGTAGTAATATTTTCTAACAGTTTAATGCATTATATATATATATATATATATATATACTGATCCTATTAAATCTAAATTAAATGTGTAGTCCTATATACAGAGACAAGATGTTTAACATGACAGTATTGCTTTCTCTCTTTTAATTTGCAGATGACACTTTTAAAACAATTCTACTAAACCATGTGTTTATTCATTTGTATGACAGAATCAAATGAGATAACAGTTTGGAAAATGTTCAGTTCTCATGTGCTAAACTTACATCTTCTTTTAGTGAAATAATTTGAATTTAATGAAAACCTCCCACCACATTCATTTTTCAATATTCTTATTAAATAAATGTTGATGAAGAATTCTGTGCAGATAGCATTGGATTGATTCATTTGGGTATACTTCTATGAAAGTCATCATTTAATTTAACACACTCCTGCCACCTTTAAAAAGTTAAAAAATATGTTAAATACTGATGAGAACTGCTATCAGATTTGACAGAGAGGCTTCATTCTATCAAATGAGACATTTTCATCTTAGCTTATTTTGCATTTGATTTATTACATGAAAAATTTTCTTGTTAGTCTAGTAGCAAATGGTTCATTTTTTACTTTAAAGAAATCATTATAACAGCAGTGGAAATGCTAATTTTCTGCTTTGTTTGATCTAGGAATTTTATTTGGATTTGTCAATTAAGTTTGACTGCAAAAGAGGCAAATAGTTTCAGGGATATCGACTCTGGGTCTGATCTTGTCTGAAGGGCTAATCTTAGACAAATTATATATAATGATGATGAAGAAGAAGAGAAGGATTATGATGATGAAACTCATGATATGCTTAGGGGTTACTCCATCAATCCAATGCCAACATACATGTAATGGGAAGGAATAACATCAATTTAGTGGAATGTGCTCCAATACTATTTATCTTTGAAAACCTAGCAAGATACTCAAAGTTCTGACAAATTGGCCTCTGTTAATACTGCTGATTGTTTCTTTACCCTGGTTACTAACTTATGACTGTTTAGAAAAATTTTAAAAATTGATGGGGCAATATGTGGTTGCAGGTTTACCCTATTAAGTACTTTCATAATAGTGAGATTGGCCCAGAAGACAGTGGAGCAAGTGGCACTCCTTTACGTTATACCATAAAAAGGAAAGATACAGAAAGAAGGAAGGAAGTAAGGAAAGAGAGAGAAAGAGAGAGAGGAGAGAGAGAAGAATAGAGAGGATAGGGAGAGAGGAAAGAGAAAAGGAGGTGAAGAGGATTCAGAAAGGAAAAAAGAAAAAGATGACAGGAGAGAGAGGGAAGAGATAGAAAGAAGAGAAGGAAGGAGAAAAGAAGGTAAGAAGGTAAATAGAGCAAAAGGGAGGGAGGAAGGACTAGAAATGACAATTAGAAATCAGAAGTAACAATACCTCTGCAGCTGAAAATGCTTCATGGTATATGACTCAGACCTCTGAAATAGAAAAACCAAGAACATAAAAGAATTTGAATATAGATATGAATGCTTTTCCCTAATGGTCTTTCCCTGGCCCTCTTTTCTCTTCTCTCTATATTATCTCACTTGGTGATTGCATTAGCCCCCAAAGGATTTGATTATCATCTCAGTACAGATAATACTCACATTTATCTATTCAATTCTAACTTCTGAGCTCCAGTTTCAAATTACCAACTGCCAGTTAGACATCTTGAATTGGATACCATATATATATATTTTTTTCAAACTCAATATGTTCAAAGTAAAACTCATTATGTTTCCCCTAACTGTCTTCTCTGCCAAAATTTCCTATTCCTATTGAGGACATCATTATCCTTATAGTCATCAAGGTCATACCTTGAACAGTCATCCTTAGCTTCTTTCTTGTATTCAGCTCACATATCCAATCTTTTTTCAATTCCCTTCCTTCCTTCCTTCCTTCCTTCCTTCCTTCCTTCCT
>NW_025361137.1:0-2275 GCF_016433145.1 Gracilinanus agilis
GAATCTATTTATTCCTTTTTTATTTTATATTTATATATTTTTAATTTTTTCTTTTAATAATATTTATAATTTAGTAGAGGCAGAAGACAAACACACATAAATAATATATGACAGATACATCATAGTCATTATTACTTTTTTTTTTAAATCCTCACCTTCCATCTCAGAATCAATACTGAGTATGGTTCCAAGGCAGAAGGGTGGTAAGGGCTAGGCAATAAGGGTTAAGTGACTTACCCAGGGTCACACAGCTGGGAAGTGTCTGAGACTAGACTTGAACTCAGGACCTCCTGTCTTTTTGCCTGACTCTCAATCCACTGAGCCACCCAGCTGCTCCCTAGATAGGGCTTTAAGGTTTGCAAAGTACTTTATATAGGTTAACTCACTTGCTCCTCACAATATCCCTGTGAGATGGGTGCTACTATTATCCTCATTTTACGGATGAGGAAACTGAGGCAATAGAGAGGTTAAATGATTTGTCCAGAGTCACACAACTAATGTTTTGAGGCAACATTTGAACTCAGGTCTTCCTGACTCCAAGTCCCACACTGAATCAGAGTGGCAAAGACAAGTGTTATGTGAAATCTGAGAGGGAAGAGAATTGGAGCTTTTCTGTACACATAAAC
Source organism: Gracilinanus agilis (assembly GCF_016433145.1). Lineage (NCBI taxonomy): Eukaryota > Metazoa > Chordata > Mammalia > Didelphimorphia > Didelphidae > Gracilinanus > Gracilinanus agilis. Next base: position 627 of record NW_025361137.1, read on the forward strand.
AACCCCTTCCCATTAAGAAGACTTTGGTTCAGATCTCCCAACCAAATATGAGCTAAGAGGCTTCAAACAATATCCTTTAGAAGAATATCCTTCTAACTTACAGTTTCATAATGAATCGGTTCCAGGGATTAGCAAGTTATTCATTTTCTCTGTACATCATCTTTTTCTTGCTTTCCTGGACAGCCACTGCAGGTCCTCCCGTACCATCCCATCATTCCTCAGATACTTTTCCTTCTGGTCTGCTATCATCAATCCAGGTCTAAGAACACTGCCTTAAAACGACCAGACTCTTTGGGCTCTTTAAGAGAGTCTGAATTATGTTGCTCACTAGAAGGATAAGAGCAATCCAGAGTGGTTTATAAAATATCCCCAGTCACTTTAGCCCAGGGTTCAAATGCTCTGGAAGCTGGTTAAAGACAAAAATCCCCAAATATTCCGCTGCTGTTCTGCAATCACATGAAGGATTAGATCTGGCTTCTGTTTCATAGGGTGGTCATGGAATTAGGCAATGTCTGGAAAGAATGAATGGCCAGTGATTGAGTACTTCCTCTGTGCAAAGCATTGGGCATAAAGTGGAAAGTCAAACAGTCCCTGCCCTGGTGAGCTTGCATTCTAATGGGGGGAACAATAAATATAGGAAATTTCAACAAGAGAACGAATGGAAAGGTTTCATGATCCCCAGGGTGCAGTGCCAAAGCAGATGGTAATCCATCCTCTTCAATGTCATTTCCACTGATTAAACCATGCCCATTTCTGATGTCAAGTCACTCTCCAGCGACAAGGAGCTTGATGGCCAGAACTTTCTTTTTTCAGGTTACCAATAGCTGTGGCCATGGAGGATGAAGGGGCTTAGAACCTGCAGAAGTAACTGTCACCTTGCAGATCACCAGATGTAAGCTCCCTGAGGACAGGAGCTGTCTTTTGCCCCTTGTATTCTCAGTGCACATAGTAGGCACTTAATAAATGTTTACTGATTAATTGATTGATTGATATCCACAAAAATTGCTTGACTAGATGATGGCTGCTAGGGCTGGGCTGAAAACAAGGTCAATGATGGATGGATTAGATGGATGGCAGTCCATTGGCTTTGGGAGTATGAAAGCCAGTGAGTCCCTTTTCCAAAGGAGCTGCTCCCCTCTGGAATGGCTTTGAGGACTGAACTGCAAGCAAGGATGATGATTTGAGGGAGCTATTTCCAAGGCTCAGAACCTTGTTCTGTCTCCATCAGCGTCTGAGAGGAAGTAATTAATGGTTTAACTCATTTGGCACATGCTGCCTCCTGTCTCTCCCTCTAGGTGAATTGCTGCTTCAGTTCTGTTGCCTTCGCCTTCTGCTTGGTCGCAATCCGTCAGCAGCTGGTGGGAATGGCTGGCATCTTCTCCACTGGGTTTTCTTGTCTGGATGTTACCTGCGTAGATTAGGCTGGAAATAAAGTAAATGGTCCGGAAGACACTGCTCTTGCAGGGTTCTTAGACTTACATGCACCTCAATGGCAGCTGGTCCACATTAATGTTCATTGTGGTGAGGACCATGTTGGTCCTGGTCTACATTAAACCTGACATAAATCATTATGGAAAAGATGGAGACTGACTCACTAAGTTAAAAAATTTCCCACGTTCTGCCTAATGTGAACAGAAAAATCTTTTGTC
>NW_025361138.1:0-3002 GCF_016433145.1 Gracilinanus agilis
TCACCGAAACAGAGTGCAGTGTAGGGCAAAATTATTTCATAGGTGGTGAAGGAGTGGAATGAGAGTAAGTCCTCTAAATGAAGACCATTCATTTTTCTCACCCATCTCCAATATGGAAGATCTTGCGTTGAAAGTTAGTCATTTGCTCTATTAAGAGAGAGAGCAGAAAAACAAACAAAGAGGTCAGAAATCATGAAACAAGATTTGAGGCGTCTGTTGATCAAAATTTCATGGTGTAAAAGGCTAAAAAAATCAAACAAGTGTTTTTCATAGATTCCCCAAGTGGGGAACAAATAGCCATATGAACGTTTGGGATATAGATTTCTCTAAATTTTCAGAACTCCTATTTCTTTTGAGCAACTGCCAATCTGCTTTGTTCCTAGATGTCTTCTTTGATGCTGGCTGGATAGTCTGTGCCAGGGTCTTTCATGTCTCATAATCTACACCAAAGTTCTTCAGAGAGACCCTGAGAATGTGCTTGTATTGCTCCTTTGGACTCCTGTGGGACATTTGTCTCGTGTGAGCTCTCTGCAACATAGTCTTTAAGCAAACCTGTGGTTGGCATTTGAACAGGACGGCCAGCTCATCAGAGCTGTAGCCTTTGCAGGTCAGCTTGAGAAAAGATCTCAGTGATATCTCCCTCTCTGGGTCTGTATGTCTTCCAAAGGACACATGGATTAGCCCAGTTCTTGTAGCTGACAACTGCATTGTCACCACCATCAAAGGCTGATCTCCCCACAGTTCTTCTCGTGATTACTGCTAAAAGTATGAACAAGAAGAATAGATGGCATAGGGTAGTGAAAGGAGAATTGACCCTGGTGGAAATGAGACCTCAATTCAAATCTTTGTCAGTACTTGCTAGAAATCACTGTGTCTCTCTAGATTATATATTTTCTCTACTTTGAAATGGGAATAATATTTGCACATCCTGAGTTATAATAATGCTATAACTGCTGTCAATATATGATAGACACAAAATTGTTTGAGGATAGAACAAATTGGTTTGGACTAAAAATCTTTTTAAGTCAGTTAAAATTCCATTTCCTTACCGCCAAAAAAAATCCAGCTTCAGTGACTCTTTATTCTAAAGCTTTACTGGTAACATACCTTATACCATTTTATTAATAGTGGTTTCTGGGGTATGAGAGTAATTTATTCCTAAATTGTAATCATTACATAATACATCTTGGCTATCAAATCCCCTCACATACAAAGATTTAAGCAAGCACTCTGAATCATAGGCATTCTCATTTCAACAGAAATATATTTTATAGTTATGCATATACATATATTAATCAAAGCAATTGTTTTTATTTTTCAAAAGTAATGACTAGAAAAATCTCAGATTGGCAGATGGCGGGTAGGTGTATGCCCCGTAGACACAAGCTATCACTGGCAAGTGTAAACAACCAAGAGCCTTGTTGAATAACTTGGCATACAAATGTGTGTTATAAACAAGAGAAACCTAGCTCAGAATTGATTAGAGTTAAGTATTTATGTGAATTAAACCCTGTTCCCTAATAATGGAGGAAAGAAAATGTTGATCAATGGGATAAACATTTGGAACAATGCTCCAGGATGTATTTATTGTGTATTGTTTGCTGGATTTCCTAGCTAGCATGAATTTGTTATTGTTTGTCTTTTTTTTTGTCATGTCATGCTCTTTATGACTATTTGGGGATTTCTTGGAAAAGATACTGGAGTGGTTTGCAATTTCCTTCTCCAAGCCATTTTACAGATGAGGAAACTGAGGCAAACAGGAGTAAGTGATTTGCCCAGAGTCACACAGTTAGTAAGTTTGATGAGGCCAAATTTGAACTTAGATTGATAAGTTTTCCAGACTCCAGGTCAGACACTATATCTACTGTGCCGAGGTATAGATTTATATTGTTAAGATAATTTTGAAAATGTATCTAAAAGTTTCTTCTTAGTTGTTGTCTGTAAAAAAAAGGCAGCTGGTTGTCTGTTGAAATTGGGTCTTGTGAACTGAGATGAGCAGTTGATAGATTTTAGGGTGTAAGGATGGGATTTTGTGCAAAGGAGATGGAGCCAAAGGAGGAGAAGGAAACGAAGAGATTGCTCCCAATGGAGTCCAAAACTTAGTTGACTAGATGGTTGTAGTCTTGAAGCATGTGTTATGTTAAGAGCCTAGTAAAAACTGGCTGACAGTAAGGATCTGGGAGACAGATGTACAAACTCTAAAACCTCTATTTAATATTTTAAAGGTAAAGAAATTAAAGGATATTTGATAGGGTTCCAAGATAAGGGATTTCCTAAGTCTAAAAGAACCACACTCAACTCAAGGCCTCTCACAAGATCCACTTCCATCTGGTAAAAACCAGACCTGCTCTCACTCTCCTTAATCTATTGACTTCCCCAAATACTAACTAAATAATCTATTTCTAATAACCTTATAAATTTATAAATATTTTTTAAAAAACCACTGCTTCCCAAAAGTTCTTCAGTCACTGCTATACTGTCAGTCCAGTCAAAGTTGAACCAGGTCAACCAGAAATGATTTCCTGGCCTACAAGGCCAAAGCCTCATCTCCACTCTGCTGCCTCACAGATATAAAGACAAAAGATCTTCTTGCTTTGATATTCATAGAATATCAAAGTTGGACGAGATCCAAGAGGTCATCTAGTCCAACATTAAACCTCATAGGCATAGTGGTATTATACCTGAGTGAAAAAAGTATTCAGTGTATTGGTTTTTAGAGTATATGAAAAGGAACCAGAAGGAGGAGAAAGTTATTGTAAGAAGTCAAATTGTGTTTAATGTCCAAGACAGAACTAACAATCTTTTCCCCTTGGCTCATAGACTCTTCTGATTTCTCTTTATTCTATCAAGAGCACCACTATTCTTCCAGCCATAAAATACTGCAGCCTGATAGATAGATAGATAGATAGATAGATAGATAGATAGATAGATAGATAGATAGAGACACAGAGAGAGAGAGACAGAGAGACAGAGAGAGACAGAGAGACAGAGACAGAGAGATG
>NW_025361139.1:0-2366 GCF_016433145.1 Gracilinanus agilis
AGAGAGACAGAGAGAGACAGAGAGAGACAGAAACTGATTCATAGTGTTTAGCCCTGGACCAACAATCTCTGACAAAATCTTTATCCCAGATCCAGAAGGCATTGTCCCGCGGAAGAGAAAAACTCTTGACAAATAAACCTACCAAAAGTAGTTTTCAAACTAAGAGTTTGGCCATATTAAATTAAGAGAGCACTCACCTCCTTTCCCACCCTCCAATCAACTGGTCAGTCAGCAACCATTTATTCCACGCTTACTATGTGCCATGTCCTGTGCTAAGTGCTGGGAATATGCAGAAAGGCAAAAACAAAGTCTTAGCCCCAAGAAACTCACATCCTAAAGAAGGGAGGGACTGAGTGAAAAGGGCTATCATTTGTTGTTCAGTCCCTTCAGTTGCATCCAAAGCTTCAAGACCCTATTTGAGATTTTCTTGGCAGAGATACTAAGATGGTTTGCCATTTCCTTCTTCAGCTCATTTTATAGATAAAGAAACTGAAGCCAACAAGGTAAAATGACTTGCTCAGGATCACCTAGCTAAGAAGGGTCTGAGGCCAGATTTAACTCTAGTAGATGAGTCTTCCTGACTCCAGACTGGCACTCATTCCACTGCACCAATAGCTTTGTCCATACAAGATATAGGCAGTGTAAAGGAAGGATAATCTCAGGAAGGGACAAATGGCTGTTGAACCAGGAAAGCAGGATTTGGACTCATTTTTGAAGGAAACCAGGAAAACTGAGAGGTGAAAATGAGGCTAGGGAGTATTACAGGAGACTCAAAGCAATCTGGACAATTCAGCATTACTCAAGTGCCCAGAACACTAGCTTTGAAGTCAGAGGGCTTAGGTCCGATCCTAATCTTGCTCCTTGACAGTGAGGGGGTGAAACAAGGCAATGGGCATTTCTTAAACACTTAAAACTTAAACTTAAACACTTACTACACAGGGCCAGGCACTGTGCTAAATTCTGGGAAGACATATTTAAGCAGAAATAAAGACCTTATTGGCTGGTTCTCCCCAGAACTTCCAATTTAAGGAAGAGTCACAGGCCATAGATATTGTCATTCCTTTCCAGAATGCCCTGATGATTCATGTCCACAAAAAAATTTTCTCTCCTGGGCCCCAGCACTAGGGGCACCTTCTCCCCACACCCTTACTCTTTTGGGCTCCGTTTTATGTTTTATTTACCCATTAGAATGTAAACTTCTGGGGCAGGTTGGTGGCCAGAAACAGGAAGTCCTGGATTCAAATATGACTTCAGATATTTCCTAGCTGTGTGATCCTAGGCAAGTCACTTACATTGTAATAGGGAGAGGGGGAAGAAACATAAAAGTTTGGGGAGGCACCCATATAGGACCAAGGTATCAAAATAAGAAGGGTGGAAACAAAAGCAGAACCAGGAAGGCAATGAAGGTTCACTGGCCTGGGCCCATCCCCAAAATGGAGGAACTCACCGAGGAGAAGGTATTTTTCAGCTCAGAATCCTGTGATCTAATGACAGGGAGTTGTTTGGAGCCAAGGAACATGGGAAGGGATGTTTCAGCTCTTTGAGTTCAAGTAGGTTCTGCTTTGGAGGCAGAGAAAATGGAGGGGCCACACTATGATGCAATTTAACTTGATTCACATCAATAATCACTTACTTTATACCTACCATATACCAAGCACTGGAGATAACAATAACAAAAATGAAGACATACCCAGAAATAAGTAATTTATATGCTGTTAAGGCAGTGCAAATACTTGAAACATCTGAAAAATGAGACATGAACTCAGGTCTTCCTGGCTCTGAGGCCAGCTCTCTATTTCCTATTCTATACTATCACTCTTACTGCTTGATAAAAGTCTTTATATAAATTATTCCATTATATCTATCTTGACAATGAAGAAGTAGCTGAAAGATCATTATCTCCATTTTGCAGATGGGGAAACCGAGTCTCTAAGATATTAAGGGACTTTCCCAAAGTCACAAAGGTAGTAAGTGACAGAGGAATTAATTCACTAAACTGGGTCCTCTGACTTTAAAACTAGAACTCTTTCCATTATCCTCAAATTGGTGAGCCCTCATCCTGGAGCTGGTGGGACAGGTAGAGAGAGAAAGCTTGTCCTGGAGATCAAAGATTCAACATGAGAGAAGAGAATATGTATCTGCTACTTATATGCAGAATTTTTTTCTATAGGACTAAAAATCTGAATTGGAAATGACTCCCAAAAGCCTTTCCTTTTGCTCAAAAGAAGACCTAAAAAGAGCTTTCAGAATAAACGATGAGGTAGGGCAATAAAAATTCAAGCAAATACTCTTACTGTGAGCTAGGATAAGAATCTCTCCCCCACCCTCTCTCTCTCTCTCCCCTCTCATCCTCTCTCTCTCTCTCT
>NW_025361140.1:0-8336 GCF_016433145.1 Gracilinanus agilis
ATTTTGCTTGTCATTGTTATGATATAATCCCATGTAGGATTGTAAATAGTTTATTTTTTATTTTTATTTTTTAGAAAAAAAATTTTTCCATGGATACAGTATTCATGTTCTTGCTCCATTCCCCAGTTGTTTTTCTTCTGTGTTTCCATTCCTATAGTTCTTCCTCTGAATGTGGGTATCATTCTTTTCCATAAATAACTCAGAATTTCCCTGGGTCATTGCATTGCTGCTAGTACAGAAGTCCACTACATTTGATTTTAGCACAGTGTATCAGTCCCTGTGTATAATTTTCTCCTGAGTCTGCTCCTTTCACTCTGCACAAATTCCTAGAGGTCATTCCAGTTCACATGAAATTCCTCCCATTTATTATTCCTTTGAGCACAATAGTATTTCATCACCAGCATACCACAATTTGTTTAGCCATTCCTCAATTGATGGACATACCCTCTTTTCCAGGTTTTTGCCACCACAAAGAGCAAGGCTATAAATATTTTTACATGTCTTTTTCCTTATGATCTCTTTGGGGTACAAACCCAGCAATGGTATGGCTGGATCAAAGAGCAGGCATTCTTTTAGCTCTCTTTGGACATAGTTCCAAATTGCCATCTAGAATGGTTGGATCAATTCATAACTCCATTAATGTCCCAATTGTGCCACATCCCCTCCAGCATTCATGACTTTCCCCTGCTGTCATTTTAGCCAATCTGTTTGGTATGAGGTGATACCTCAGAGTTCTTTTGATTGGTATTTCTCTAATTATTAGAGATTTAGAACACTTTCTCATGAGCTTATTGATAGTTTTGATTTATTTTTCTGAAAATTGTCTATTTATGTCCCTTGCCCATTTATCTATTGGAGAATGGCTTGATTTTTTTTAAATTGATTTAGCTCCTTGTATATTTGAGTAATTATACCTTTCTCAGAGGTTTTTGTTATGAATATTTTCCCCAGTTTGTTGTTTCCCTTCAGATTTTAGTTGCATTGTTTTTGTTTGTACAAAACCTTTTTAATTTAATGTAATTGAAATTATTTATTTTACATTTGTAACTTTTACAAATTCTTGCTTGGTTTTAAAATCTTTCCTTTTCCAGAGATCTGACAAGTATACTATTCTGTGTTGGCATAATTTTCTTATACTTTCATTCTTTATATTTAAGTCATTCACCCACTCTGAATTTATCTTGGTGTAGGATGTGTGATATTGATCTAAACCAGTGGTTCCCAAACATTTTTGGCCTACTGTCCCCTTTCCAGAAAAAAATATTACTTAGAACCCTGGAAATTACTTTTTTTTTAATTTTAATAGCAATTAATAGGAAAGATAAATGCAACTGTGGCCATCACCACATCTCTGGATCTCTGCATACCACCAGGGAGCAGTGGTGCCCACTCTGTGAATCATTGATCTAAACCTAATCTCTTTCATATTGTTTTCCAATTTTCCTAGCAGTTTTTGTCAAATAGTGGATTTTTGTCCCAAAAGTTGTGTTCTTTGGGTTTATCATCCACTGTCTTTCTGACATCACTTACCCCAAGTCTCTTTCACTGATCCTCCCTTCTGTCTCCTAGCATGTACCTTATCTTTTTGATGACCACTGATTTATAGTATAGTTTAATATCTGGTACTGCTAGGCCCCCTTCCTTCACATTGTTTTTTTTTTCATTTTTTCCCTTGATATTCTTGATCTTTTGTTCTTCCAAATGAACTCTGTTATAGTTTTTTTTCTAATTCTGTAAAAATGTTTCTTGGTAATATGATAGGTATGGCACTAAATAAGTAAATACGTTTGGATAGAATGGTCATTTTTATTAGGTTGTCTTGTCCTACCTATGACCAATCAATGTTTTACCAACTGTTTAGATCTAGTTTTAATTGTTTGGAAAGTGTTTTGTAGTTGTGTTCTTATAATTCCTGTGTTTTTTTGGTAGATAGATTCCTAAGTATTTTATATTGTTTAGGGTGATTGTAAATGGTGTTTCTCTTTTTAACTCTTGCTGCTGTGATGTGTTGGAAGTATATAGAAATGTTGATGATTTATATGCATTTGTTTTGTATTCTACAACTTTACTAAAGTTTTTGATTATTTATTTCTACTAGCTTTTTAGTTGATTCTCTAGGATTTTTTAGTAGACCATCATATCATCTGCAAAGTTATACTTAGTCTCCTCATTGCCTATTTTAATAACTTAAATTTCTTTTTCTTCTCTAATTGCTACTGCTAGTGTTTCTAGAACAATTAAATGATAGACATGTGTTGTGTGCAGATGCAAAGCATGGAATCCCTGCAAAGGTACAGGGAGAGCCTCATCCAGAATTCCAGGGGACCCCCCGGAGACCTTTGGGGAGGGGCAGTTGAGAAGGGTTGAGGACAGTTATTTGATGGGATTGGATGTGAGCAGACACTCTGTTTGTTTCTCCTGACTTAGGGTTTCTCCTGAGAAATCATTGTAGTATAAGCTAGTAGTTTCTACTCATAGAGTTAACCTATTTGTTATTACTATTCTTCATTAATATAATTATATAATTAGTGATTAGAGAGTAAAATATTTATCAATAGCAAGAGAGCCAGTTTTAGTTAAATGCTTCCTCTCCTCCAGTGAGGAGGGGGAAGGGGGCATCAATTTAACAGTTCAGGGTCACCTTTCCTTTATTCTAAAACCTTCATTAACTTCTCTAATTTTCCTTGTTAATTCCTAATATAACTTTTTACCTTCAAATCTGTGCCTGATAATTATTTGGGAAGATACTTACAATTCAGTCTGTACATTTGGGTTGAATCCTGTTGGCTGCCAGTTTAAGATCTCCTCTGTCCTCAACAGTTAGATAAATAATTTCTATATATCTCCTCTAACTGACCTGAGAGGAATATAAATTTAAGAAAGAAACATTATTGGGGTTTCAGCCATAACAGAAACTCACCAGAAGAATATTATTCCTGTCTTCATTACCAACTGAAGCAGAAGGAGTTAGAGGGGGAGGGGTTTGAGAATCAGGAGTGTTTTACCCCCTCCTTTCCTCACTGTAGCCTGTCAATCTCTGGCTCTTGACTTAAGCTCTATTTGGCCCTGAAAATATTTATCTGCTTCTCCAAACTATCTGTTATTATTATCATAACAGATGATAATTGGCATCCTTGATTCATGGCTGATCTAACTGGGAAGGCTTCTAATTCATCCCCATTGCATATGATGTTTGTTGATGGTTTGAGATATATACTATTTATTATTTTTAGTAAAGGTCCTTCTATTCCTACACTTTCTAGTGTTTTCAATCGGGATGGGTGTTTTATTTTGGCAAAGATTTTTCCAGCATCTATTGAGATAATCATGTGATTTTTGTTTGTTAGCTTGTTGATATAGTCAATTATGTGCATGGTTTCATAATGTTGAACCATCCTTGCATTGCTAGTATAAATCCCACCTAATCATGATTGATAACTTTCTTGATCAGTTGCTGGAGTCTTTTTGTTAGTATTCCATTTAAGATTTTTGCATCTATGTTCATTAGGGAGATTGGTATCTAGTTTTATTTCTCTGTTTTCGGTCTGCCTGGCCTTGGAATCAGCACCATATTTGTGTCATAAAAGGAATTTGGTATGACTCCTTTGCTTATTATGTCAAATAATTTGTAAAGTATTGGGATTATTTATTCTTTGAATGTTTGATAGAATTCACTTGTGAATCTTTCAGGCTCTGGCAATTTTTTCTTAGAGATTTCTTTGATGGCTTGTTCAATTTCCTTTTCAGATATTCAATTATTTAAGTATTCTATTTCTTCTGCTGTTAGTGTAAATAGTTTAACATTATAGAATCCCTTTTGTTTTCTCTTTCTTGTATATCTTTTTATGCAACTCTTGAGTCTTGTATTTGATAACCATATTTTCTGTTCTGCCCTAGACTTTCAAATAGGAATGCTTGAAAGTTCCTTATTTCATTAAATATTTTATTTCCCTTGAAAATTTTTATTGAGTTTCATCTTTTAAGTAATTCTTAGGCATAAATGGGAGATGAGTAAATATTGTTTATGTTATTTTCACCACTGTTCTTTCATTCTAGTAATACCAGTATTTAATTAAGTTTATGTTCCTCAATTCCATGTGGTGGTGGCTTGTCTAGACCTGGCTCCCATGACTGACTTATTTTTAGAGCAGGATAAAATGAAACCGTGGTCTTTGTTCCAGAAAGCAGTCTATATTGATGCTGGCAGGGGGTTCAGAGGAGAAATGCCAAAAAATGAGAAGACCAGACGTGTTTTATAATTAGTTAAGACAGAGTCCAAAAGATAAGAGAATTCACCAGAGTGGGAATTACTTCTAAGGAGTTTACAAGCAGTCAAATCACTCTTTGTTTACAAATTTCTATGTAATATCTCCTTTTCATGGCTGCTCAGGCCCAAAAGTACTATCTTGCTAATGATGTGGATACACGTTTCCTCTCTCTATGCTTTATTCTCTTAAAAATCAACATGTAGCATTCTAAAAAGATAAAAACCAATCAGTGATAATTGAGCAATATGATTAAGGGTGCTGTGTGGAATGGGTGCCTGCAGAGTTCTCTCATATAAAAGGCCTACCATCTAAATTAACATTCACTTAATGTTCAAAGAACAGCTACATAGCACCTGCTGAGGGTGAGTCATTGGGGATGCTAGGAGCCAAGAATACAAAGTTAAAAACCAAAACAATTCCTGACCTCTGGGACTTTATTCTTTCTTGTATGTGGCAATAGGTCTCCTATTAGAGACCTAAAAATAATAATAACCTTCTTGAAGAAATAGATAATTTCTTCTATGTATTATCAAATTGAATCAAAGTCAAGCTAATTGTTTCCTCCAAATCTGTTGTAATCCAAAATGAAAGACTTGTTGTAGATTCTAAGAATGTCTAAGATCTTCTAAAACTATTGGTACAGTTTTAAATTTTAATAATTTTTCTAGTATAAATGCTGTCATATTACAAAAGATATTTGAAAGGTTAATTATTATATTTTAAAAGTTGAAAGAAACCTCTATCTCAGCTAAATTATGCCGCTAGACAATTTTTTAAATTTGGGAAAAAAACTTCCATCAGCTGCTGAGCAAAAACTGAAAGAATTGCTTTTGTAATCCTGGTTTCTAATCATTTAAATAACACAGTGTAAATTAATATTCATGCTAGATTTTACATGACCTTACAATAAAATTTATTGAGAAAGATAAGGTGAATAAGTGGCCAAATAAGAGGAGAATGTATAATCAATCTATAATCAATCTATTGGCCTGAGAAGGCATATGCAAAAACCTTGAAATATGTAATGCACAAAACAGGGTGACTCTATCTTGCCAAAATTGAATATTTTAAAATTATTTAAATTTCATATAAATAAGCATAAAATAAGTTAAATTTTCCAATTTTATTTTCATTTTAGCATTTTAAAAGTGCCTATTCTATATATGTGTATGCATAGATAGATGTAACCATCTGCATACACATATATCTCCTCTCAGATATATGCATATTTATGAATTAATGTGTAGTTATATATGTGTGTATTTAATATATACATGTATACATACACATAAACAATTTATCTACCCTAAAGCAAAAGAACCTTCATCATAAACCCACAGAAATGCTGAGGGAAATTGTGGTTTCCTGGTTTCTTCCTACTACTGATAGAAATTAAGGGAAGAAGTTCCTTCCAATTTTTGAGTTTTTAATCTGTCTTAAAATCCATCTTGCTTCAAAGTCGTGTCTCTTTCTCTGCTTTGAGCCAAAGATGATAGGAGACCATAATGGAATGGGATTCCCTAGAATGTATGCTCTTTGTCCTTCATTTTGTACTTTTCCCATTTCTATAAAAATAATGACTGATATTGCTTGTAGATGAATAAGTTCTGTGTTTAAATTAATTCAACGAATATCTATTGAGCTCATATTTTTGTGTAATGCTGTCAGGGTTCTAAAGGGCACTGATATGAATGACAAAATCTTGCCAAGAGGGCATTGTTTTCTAGAACTGTGGTTAATACAAGTATACAAATTGTATAAAGACAATTGAATAAAAAGATTCAAACAATATCCTTGAAACTTTTTAATGGAGAGATCACTTCTAATATGGAAACATAGGAATTATTTCAATAAGGAGAAAAGATTTGGACTGGATTTTGAAGGGTATATAATCAGCAAGAAAAGGAGAATATTTCAGATTAATAGAATATTATAAAGACACAGATAAGATAGTGTGGAACACATGCAGGGAAACTTTTAGTGGCTTCATTTTACTAGAATTCAGGGTAAATAAAGGTACATAGTAAGAGATTAAGATCAAAATCTACATAGATGAAGGTCAGAAATGATAATGATTGCCAGGCTATCAATTTTAATAATTATTGGTAATGGTAACAATCCAACTGTGAAAAAGTATTCAATGCAGGATAAACATGTCCTATAATAATTAGATAATACTTTATTCATACAGATTTTCTGACATAAACTTCTCTATGGAAAAATATTTTTAGTTTTACATTTATTTTTAGGATTGAAGAAAGCTAAGCATATTTTTTAGCAAATAAAAGGAAAATTTCCAGAGGAAATAATTGAATTCACAAGAAATAGAGGGAAAATGGATGGAAGAAGTGGAGATTTGGAGAAGATGGTAAAGAATGTTAATTTAATGATGTAGTAGCCTTTATTTAAATTAGAGAAATGTGGGCCTCCATTCAGATTCAAAGATGTCATTTTTTGGTTCATCATATTTTCAATCACATTTCAAGATCATGCATTCTCCAGCAAATTATTTTGACCTAGGCAGAATTGAACTTTGACACCAAAGTAAGGGGGAAAAAAAGAACAGTTGTTCACAATAGGATAAATTTTCAAAGAAATAACAAGTAAACTCTCTTCCCACTCTGAAACCCACAGGACTTAATATTGTAATTCATTTATCAAAATGTATGTGTATATAACCACCACCCCCACTTATGCATGTGTGTATACACACACAGACACACATATGCATATATGTGAGACAGCAGTGTGGTTTGGTGGATAGAGATTCTGGGGTCAGGAAGAAAAGTCTTACTAATTGTGTCCATGGGCAAGGCACTAACACTTTATTTGCCTCAGTTTTCTCAACTGAAAATGGTATTGATAACAGTAACATCTACCTTGAAGGACTCTTAAGTATATCAAATGAGATAATATTTGTAAAAATTCACTTATTACAATGCCTGTAGCACAATAGATACTGTATTTTTTCTCTTCTTATCCACATAGGAACACATTCCAGGTGCATTGCCTCTATTATTTTAAACCTTCACTGATTGTTTCCCTTCAGAGATAATTAGATCATGTGTTGTTCTGCTCATGCATCCAGAATGTCTACTTTAGTTGTTGAGGGGTATGATGGAGACTTTACCAACCTAAAGTTGTATTCTCCACTGAGCTCCATCTCAGGATGTTCCTTCTGATGTTCTGCCAAATGCTGGATCTTTGTTAAACTGTGGTTGCCAAGTAAATTCTTCCCAATGGGGAAAATGTCATAGTTATTTGCAAACTATTCCATAGTCCAGCATTAGTTTTGTTTGTTTAATTTATTTGAGAATTAGACCCATATCAACATCCAGGTGCCTGATAAAAACATTAATCCTACATATCTTTTGCTGCATCCAAATCACTATGCTACCCATTGATAACAGGAAAGACCTTGACTTGCCTACATATGAACCAAGAAATATTGTGTTGTAGGTACAAAAATAACCACTCATGCTTTGGGGAAGGCTACTTTCAGTCATAACATGTAATTACTTACAAGTTACTCTACTTTAAAGAGTCCTATATTAATTACTCATTAGATTGATCCATTTTGTTCCAAAATAATTAAACATAGGATGGCAGGGCATTGGATTTGCAAATCAGTTCACATTTATATGACTGTAAATTCAGTAGTCCTTTCGTATTTTTTTTCTTTCTTATCTAACCTTTTATGTAAGCTACTGAGGATCCTTGGGCTCACTAAATATGGTGAGAACTATGAGACAATGGTCCTATATTTTGGTTTGGGACAGAAAATGTACTATAGGGAAGAAACCTTTTTTGTTTTGTCTCCTCATGGGGTATAATAAAATCCTGGAATGTAGCCTTTGTCTAGTTATAAAATGAACAACTTTGAGATATGATTCTTGTTCATATTTTGCTAATTAGTATACTATTTCCATAAAATCTAGGGTCAGACTTGACACAATAATTTCATAATTGTTTCAGATCTAATTTTCTAATTTATCATCCTGATATAACTTCTCTTTTTTTGGAAGAATCTCGATTCTCCATTGTAATGCCTGTTGGTAATATATATAT
>NW_025361141.1:0-1212 GCF_016433145.1 Gracilinanus agilis
AGACAGAGAGAGAGAGACAGAGACAGAGACAGAGAGAGAGAGAGAGAGAGAGAGAGAGAGAGAGAGAGAGAGAGAGAGAGAGTCTGGAAGGGGAATCAGGTTGGAAGCACCATAGAAGCACTGAATTCTAGGAGGAGCTGAGAGGAGGGGCAGAGGGGTCTCTGACTGCCCCTGGCGTGGGAAGGGTGGCACTCACATCCAAGTAGTTAGTGATGGGTTCGTAAGCAACAGCATCCTTGTTGAAGTGGTACTTAGCAGCTGGATCAGCTTTCTTGTTGTTCCTCAGAAAATCCTCCAGTACACCATTCTCTTCCATAAGCTCTCGGATGGACTTGCCCTTCCGAAGAACTTGTCTAGGAACAGGTGAACCCAAGAAATCAGAAATCCTCCATCTCTGTTCAATGATCCCCTTGACTTGAGAACCCAGATCATACCCTCCTTCAGATCCCTGTTCAAGATGTATCACATCAAGGAAGTCCTCCCACTACACTTACCCAGCTCTAACAATACTAACCTGCTCAGCACAAATTTGTTCTTGGACTTAATAAAGAATTATAGAATGGGCCCAGCTGGAGACAGCAGATCCTGGGTTCAAATCTGGCCTCCGATACTTCTTACCTGTATGGCCCTGGGCAAGTCACTTAACCCCCATGGCCTAACCCTTACCACCCTTCTGCTTTGGAATCAATACACTGTACTGATTCTAAGAGAGAAAGCAGGGGCTTAGAAAAATTATAGAATGTCTGAAATAGAAGGGACCTTAGAGATCATCTCTTGCCCATTGCTCATATGAATTAAAATTAGATGAGACATTACAATTCCTATAGGTGGGGTAGCACAATGGATAGTACCAGGCCTAGAATCAAAAGGACCTGGGTTCAAATTTGACCTCAAATACTTCTAGCTGCGTGACCCTGGACAAGTCACTTAACCCCAATTGCCTAGCCCTTGCTGTTCTTCTGTCTTAGAACTGATACTAAGACAGAAGGTGTTAACAGGTAAAAAAAAAAAAAAAAAAGCCAGAGATTTTCCTAAGGTTAGTAAAAATTTCAGGACTATAATTTAGGTTCCCAACTCCCTGTCCAATGCAGTTCTTTCCTCTATATTGATCTTCATCTTTCTGTATTTCTTTTATTTCTCTCACTAGACTTGGAAAGCTGAGATCATGTCTCTTCTTCTCTTGATTCATCACACACACACACACACACACAC
>NW_025361142.1:0-5217 GCF_016433145.1 Gracilinanus agilis
TTTTTTTATTTTGACTGAAGCATAATAGATTCTGCTTTAGCCCCTTACTTTTACTCTGTGTAGGTCTTTCTGCTTTAAATGTGTTTCTTTTAGGCAGCATATTGTGGGATTTTGGTTTTTAATCCACACTGCTATCCTTTTCCACTTTATGGGTAGCTTCATCCTATCCACATTCATAGTTATAATGACTAATTATATGTTTCACTCCATCTTATTTCTCCCATTTCCCCTTCTCTTTCTCTCCTTTCAGTTTTTCCCCCATTCACAAATGTTTCATTTCTGACCACTGTCTCCCCTAGTTTTCCTTCCTTTTGTCCATTCTCCACCCCTTTTCTTGTTCCCCTTTTTCTCCTACTTCCCTATACGGTAAGGTTTCCTTCTATAGCTGGCTGAGTATGAGTATTATTCTCACTAGAAGCTAATTCCAATGCAAATAAAGTTCAAGCATTACCTCTCATCCTCACCCCCCAATCTTCTCCTCCATTGTATTGACTCTTAGGTGGTGTTTCTTATGGCATAATTTACCCTCTTATATCTTTTTTTTTCTTACTGTGTGTTCATCTCTCCTGTCCTTTGATTTTTCTTCTTGGATATCAACTCATCGTATTCCTCTTACTCTCTCCCTCCTTTTTATGTATACTCCTTCTTACTGTTCTAACAGTGATAAAGTTCTTCAGTATCTTAAGTACTTAAAGTATCTAGGATATTTTAAGTACCTTATGTAATTCAAGTATTTATATGTGTATAATATCTTAATGATCACCTTCCCTGGTATGAATGTACTCAATTCAACCTTACTGAAACCCTTAAGTTTTCACTTTCTTTTAAATGCCTTTTGAGTGTCAAATTTGCTCCTCTAGTTTTCTTTTCATCTCTGGATTTTTTTTTTTGTGGGGAAGGGGAATATAAGGAAGTTCTTTATTTCAGTAAATATCACTTTTCCCCCCTGGAAAGTTATGTTCATTTTCACTCATCTAATTTTCTTTTCATCTCTGGATTTTATTGTGGGGGGGGGCAGAGATGGGGAAGGGGAATACAGGGAAGTCCTCTATTTCTGTAAATATCACTTTTCCATCCTGGAAAGTTGGAAAGTTATGTTCACTTTCACTAGATATGTGATTCTTGGCTGTAGGCCTAGATCCTTTGCCTTTCAGAATATCATATTCCATGACTTCTGGTACTTTAATGAAGAATCTCCAAGGTTTTGTGTAATCCTGGCTATGGCTCCATGATATTTGAATTATTTTCTCTGAAGTACTTTTTTCCTTGGTCTGGGAGTTTAAAAAATTTTAGTATAATTGTCCTGGAATTTTTTATATTAGGGTCTCTTTCAGGAGGTGATCCATGCATTCTTTCAATTTCTATTTTCCCCTCTTGTCTGAGGATACTAGTGCCATTCCCCTGATGATTTCTTATAATATAGTGTCTAGGTTCTTTTTTTTTGATAGATTTCAGGCATTCCCATGATTCTTACATTGCCTCTCTTTAATTTGTTTTCCATTCCAGTTGTTTTTCCAGAGATATATTTCAGATTTTCTTTTATTTTTTTTTCATTTTTTTATATTTTTCTTATTGTTTCCTAATGTTTTATGTAGGCATTAGCTTCCATTTGCTCAATTCTAATTGTTAGGAAGTTATTTTCTTCCTTGAATTTTTGCGTTTCTTTTTTCATTTGACCTATTCTAGTCTTTAGGAGTTGTTTTCTTCAGGATTTTCCACCTCTCCCTTTCCATTTGGCCCATGTGAGGCATCAGGGAGTTGTTTTCTTCAGTGTTTCTTTGGCCTCCATTTCCTTTTGGCCCATTTTAGTTTCCAATGTTTTGAATCTTTCTATAATTTCTTCTATTATTTGATTTCTAAACTTTTTTTCAAGTTCTTCCAAGAGATTTTTTTTGGGCCTGACATCCTTTTTCACTTTTCTTTGAAGCTTCACATGCTATGTTGTTGCCAATGTTGTCCTCTTTTGTGTTTATATTTTGATTGTCCCTGTTACCAAAGTGGCTTTCTAAGGTTAGGTTTTCCCCTTGTCTTTTGTTCATTTTTCTAGTTACTATTCCATCCCATCTCCACCCATGGCTACCTTGTTTATCTATTGAACTTCTGCTCTGCTCTTGGTGTGGAGGGAGCACTGTTCCAAACTTGCATCTGGATTCTCCTCCTCTGCTTTCAATTCCTCTGTTTTCTCCTATGTTAGGCTGCTCCCAGATCTGACATTTCCTTACCTCAGGTTTGCTCTTTCATTTCTTGGCAGTAAATAAGGGTCTCCCCTATCAGCTGCCTTGTTGACTTGGGCCACATAGAAATGCTCTGGGTTCCTACCATGCAGCACTTCCTGGAATTCTCTTCCCTCTCATCCCACCCAGTAGATGTGTCCCTCCTGCTTTCCTTTATTATAAGGTGCATTATATTCTATTTTTGTGTGTTTGGGTATGGGTGAGCTGAATATCCCTTCTGCTGTCATCTTAGCTCCCACAATGCAACTCTCTCATAGGTTCTTTAGAAATGCTGGTATTAGGAGATAAAAAAGTATTGTAGACTGTGAGATGTGGAAAGATCCTGTTAGATACTCTGGATTTGAATCTCATTTTTACTTTCTTCTGTGATCCTGAGAAAGTCATTTTCCCTCTCTATGCTTCATTTTTAATGGAACTTTTATGTTATTTTACTTTTATGCTACTAAAAAACATTAATTTCTATTCTTCCCACCTTCCTATGCCTCCTCTGCTCTATTTAAAATAAAAGAAAAAAGAGAAGGAAAATCCTTATGAGATCTTAGTTTAATTTCACTTGAGGCAGTTACATAATACAATAGACAGAGCACCAAGTCTGGAGTCACAAGACTATTGTTCAGCTGTTTATTTGTGTCTGATGCGTTATGACCCCATGGACCATGGCACACCAGGTCCCTCTAACTTCCAATAGTTCCTGAAGTTTGTACAAATTCATGTTTGTTGCTCCCATGACATTATCCATCCATTTCATCCTCTGCTGTCCCCGTCTCTTTTTGCCTTGCGACGAGCCCTGTCTTCTCATTATGTGACCAAAATAGTTAAGCTTCAACTTCAGTTTTTGTCCTTCTAAAGAACAATCTGAATTAGTTTCTTTAAATATTGATTGATTTGATTTCTTTGCTTCTGAATAAACTCTCAAAAGTCTTCTCCAGCACCACAATGAGAAAGCCTCAATTCTGTGGTGCTCAGCTTTCCCTACAGTTCCATTCTCAAGGTTACTACTGGGAAAAAATCATAGCTTTGACCATACAGACCTTTGTCAGCAAGGTGATGTCTCTGCTTTTTAGTATGCTGTCCAGATTTGCCATAGTTTTCCTTCTAAGGAGCAAATGTCTTTTTATTTAATGACTGTGGCATCCTCTTCAGTGATCTTTGTGCCCAAGAATTTAAATCTGACACTTCTTCCATTTCTTCTCTTATTTGCCATGAAGTGATGAGACTCGTTTCCAAGGTCTTAGCTTTTTTGATGCTAAGCTTCAAGCCAGCTTTTATGCTCTCTTCTTTCACTCTCATCTTAATTCTTTAACAACAACAAAATGAGGTTCAACTTGATGATCTCTCATTTACTCTCTAGCCTCTCAAATGATATGAGAGGATTTTAATTTTATTTGAGGCAGCTAAGTGTTATAATAGATAGAGTACTGAACCTGAAGCTGGAAAGAATGATCCTGGGTTTAAAGGCATTTAACTTCTATTTGTCTCAGTTTCTTGTAAAATGAGATAATAATAGCACCAACATTCAAGGGTTGTTTGCAGAGTTAAAATATCATATTTACAAATGCTTTGCAAAACTTAAAGTGCTAAATAAAGGCTAGTTATTATTTGATTAATAATATTGAAGGATTCACACAAAGTGAGATAGCTCAGTTCAGGTCTGGTTTAGAGAATATGATGATGTTCTCATGAAAAAAAAGGTTTGCGACAATATTTTTTGAAGGGGCAAAGGGCTTGTGATGTCACTGGTATAGGTAAAAGATGTCTTTCTACCATTGCAGGTCTTCATGAGTTGCCCTGAGACCTTAAGGTTCCTGATCACAGACACCTCGCCAATATATGATGGAAGTGGGTCTTGAGCTCTGGTGATGGTGACTTAAAGGCAACTCTACCAGCTATATCCTGCTACATCTTTCAGGATGAGGCATAGAGATTCTAATTCATCCCTCAAACTTTTGTGCAGTTCCTGCTATATTAAAACCCAGTCCTAGTATGATGGAGCCTTATTACAAAAGCCAGCATTGGTTCTTTAGGGTGCACTTGGTTAGAGAAAAGAGGCAGGTGATGGAAAGTGCTAGAGTCTGACCAAATATTATCTGTATGTTGATTGTAGGGATTACGATGGTGATGAATATTTGGAATTCACTTATCCTTTTAGAGTTATAAAACAACTATAATACCTTTGATTCTCTAAGCAACCCTGGGAGATATAGTACAAGTATTATCTCCATTCTACAGAGGAGAAAAATGAGGTTTAAAAATTGAGGTATGTGGCCATAATTCCAAGTCCAGTAAGTAAGAGAGATCAGCTTTCCCAAGTCCAAGGACAGAGATCTTCCTATGTTGCCTCCCCAAACCAGCCTATTAGCTGCTGATTAAACTGCTCACTTAGAATCACAGTATTAAGAAGTGGGGATCCCTCTGTCCAGCCTGGCCAGTCAAGCAAGAGGGTCCAGTTTGAATTGAATGACACCAGGTCTGAATTCTACACCTTAACAACCCACGAGAAATTTTTTCTCATTGGCTTCATTTTCCTCATCTGTAAAATGAGGGAATTAGACCAGACGACCTCTAAGGAGAGCTTTTAGGTCATAGATAACAAGGGGAGATGGTGAGAAATGAAGTGTTAGAATTAGAAGGGTCATCAGCGATCATTTAGATCAATTTTATTATTTGACAGACGAGGAAATTAAGTATGAGAGATTGGCTCAAGATCAAAGGAAGCCAAGCCATGTTCCTGACCCAAGCTTACCCACTCCAAGGCTAGGGTTTCCCCCTCCCCCCAGATTTTCTGGCTTCTGTCAAGGTTCAGCTCCAATCCCATGGTCTTCGGGGGATCTTTCCCAGTCCCTCAGCCTTGCTAACACTTTCCCTTCTCAGATTACCTTGTATATACATAGTTATTTATGTATTGTTTCCATTGTTAGACTGTGAGCTCTTATATGTTCTCAGGGTTTCGTAAGATTTATCTGATATACAACAGGTGCTTAAT
>NW_025361143.1:0-2490 GCF_016433145.1 Gracilinanus agilis
TGGGGAATCAAATTCAGCATTTGGAATAAGTTACAGGTAGGAACCCAGAGGTCATTAGTCCTAGAGATAAAAGAAGCATTCAGAAATGAAGAGTGGAGGCACAATGATAAGTAAGTCTTATTATAAGGAAAAGGAGTAGTTGTCCAAAGACATGGATGACACAAACAATAAATTCAGATTTTTAAATGTCATCAAAGGGAGATGGAAGCAAGATATATGGTAGCCAAGATGTTGTGGGAGAGCTAAGATTAACCTGGGTCAGGAAGGATGCTTTCTTCAAGAATGACGGGTTCCAATGATATCTTAAAAATAGAGAAATTTATTAGATTAAATGTAAATTGAATTATTGAATTGAATGGCCAGGAGACAAGTGCAGGGAAGATGCTGCCTCCCCTGCAGAGATAGGGATTTGCATTAATTATACCCTTTTGCCAATAATGTGACCAGAGATGTGTTGATGGGGTGATGTTACTATCTAACCAGCAATGGGATGATGTTTTGTGCCTTGAAGACAGAAGGGGTGATCTGAGTAGTCCAAGAGATGAGTATATATCTTAGATACAAAACATGCTTATTGGAGTAGAACTGGGAGGTACCTATCAGTTGTCATCAAGAAGCTAAGGGAAAGAGACTAAGGAAGTATCTTTCTCAGCTCAAAGTGACCTTCCTTTGGCACTGCAGGAATGTAAGGCAAAAATGCCTGGGATACCTCTATGGTTTTAGGGTGTCAAGGGGAAACCCTGAGTCCCATGCCAAAGAAAGTTAATGCTGTCCTGGACTTATCAACCTGAAAAAAACACAACACAGAACTCCTAAAACAGTAACGAGAGCATCGTCAATCAGTACAAGGGAGACAATGATCTTATGGCCAACACAGGGTCATAAACACTCATAGTCACGCAGCTCTAGGAACACTGTCCCTGGGAAAAATACCAAGAATGAGAATTTCCATCAAACTAAAGAACTTGGGGTTATATGTATACCTTAT
The DNA here is from genome assembly GCF_016433145.1 of Gracilinanus agilis. NCBI lineage: Eukaryota > Metazoa > Chordata > Mammalia > Didelphimorphia > Didelphidae > Gracilinanus > Gracilinanus agilis. Next base: position 989 of record NW_025361143.1, read on the forward strand.
GAAGTATAAACAAAGAGAAACAACTGACTGGTTACAGAGGGGCTTGGTAAAGAGGTTGTAGCCTGAGGCTACCTAGGGAGAGGCCTAAATACAACCAAGAAGACAGAAAGGGTACTCAACACTTGATCCACCATTCCTACCCAAGTTGTTCAGTAGCTGCTTAATGGTCTATTTTTCAGTGTGTGACAAGGGTCAGTCTGGGGATTTCTTGAAGGCAAGTTCCCATTGGACAAAGGGGTTTCATAATGCTAGGTTTTCAGACTGAATCAAGGCAAGTATAATGTCTAGCATAGATGTAACTAGTAGTTTTTCATTTGAATTGGAGGCTATTTGGGGGAGCTTAGAGAACAGTCTTACTATAGGCAGTCATAACATCAAGAAGTTGTGGGGTTTGAAGGGGTCAGAAAATCAAAGGGGAAGGTCACAATGGTGATGCTAAAGAACTATAAATTTTGGAGACAACAGTTTCCATGGTGAGGAAGTACCCCCTTCCTCAAAAGCAAAAGTGCCACCTATGTAAAGGAACTGTGTTTCTACAAACCCATAATACCTTTTGGACAACTTTTATTAATTCAATATTAACTAAAACTCTGACAGCCAAGACTAGGAAGAAAGTAGTTCCATTGTGTTGTGCTCTTGTCAGACCATAGCTATACTATTATGTCTCTATTCTATAAATTTATCCTTTAAATGCAATTCCAAATTACAGAAGATATACAATGAGTAAATACACTAAGTAAATAATTTCAAGGAAGAGAGGAATCTAGTAGCTGGAATAATCAAGAAAGACTTTTAGTAGTAAATGATGTCTACGAGGAAGAAACAAGGAGGGAGAACAATCTGGCTGTGTTGTATAGCCAGTGCAGTGCCAGAGATGGAAGATGGAGGATTTTTGTGTAACAGAAAGACCCATTTGCTTGGTATGGAAAGGGAGTAATATTCAATGATGCCAAAAGGTTAGGACTAAGCTTCGTTAAGAGAGTTTTTATTAATTTCTCCTTTTTTATATTGAAGAGGAAAAGGAACAATAATATTTTTTCAGTAAGAGACCCATTGCTGAGCAGTTTGGCAGTTAGAGACCCCCTGCTGTGCCTCTTGGCAGTTGGCGATGGAAGGGTGTGGCCAAGTGGGGTTTGTAGGTAGCAGACTGTTGGAAAGAGCTTTTGTCTCTGGTTCTCCTGGGGAGAGGGTGTGTTGCTTACACTCTCTCTGATTGGAGACTGAGAAACAGAATAAGGCTTTAATAGCCTCATTGATCATTGATAACTTGGGTAGACAGGTAGATAGATAGTGGTTATATTATCAGACAGAGAGAATAGTGAGAGTAGGCGAGGACTTCTGCCTAGCAGAAGATACTGCCCTCTGAGGCAGACAGATGTAGGTTTTCTAGGGGAAAATTTAGTTAGGATTGAGGTCTTAAGTATAGTTATAATTTATTATAAGATTGCTTTCACTTTTCTCCTTCCTATTTCCTATCCATATTTCCTAATAATAATCTAAGT
>NW_025361144.1:0-1408 GCF_016433145.1 Gracilinanus agilis
ACAGGACTGTAGATCTCTCTCTGCTAGATGCCACCACTCAGGATCCCAGGGGAAAATCAGGATACAGGATGTCCTTTTACTCTGAGTGCTCCTAGGGCTAACCACAGTTTGTGTTAACCCCCAATGGAGTCCTTCCCAGAACACAAGTCACTTCTTCCTGCTCCCTCATTCCATCCTGGAATTCCCAGCTCCAGCTCCTTCCTGTTAGATAAATCTCAGTACCTAATCAGTACCTAATCTTATCTTCCTCACAACATGGTTGAGCACCAAGATGGGAACTTTCTCTTCCATCCACAGATGTAGTATCATTATTATTATTGAAACTATAGACTTATTATCCTTTCTAAATGGAAAATAAATATTCCTATTGAGACAATTATCATTTACATGAAATGTTATTGTTATGGGAATGAGTAGCTTTTAATTCTTCAGGAAAATAAAAAACAAAAATGAAACAAAATCTTGAAGAATCTCATAAGCCCTAAGGAGTAAAATGATATAATTTGATTCTTATTTAAACATGAATAATGAGAATATCAATATACATAATATTTTCTGCCAAATATTTAATATTTAATTATAATACTTGGTAGGTTTACAATTTGATAACTATTGAACTTAGTTTTAAATTCACTCATATTTATAAATTAATGAATTTTATTGTGTTTAGTATCATTACTGTTTTGTGATTGGGGTAATTCCTAATTTTCACTGAGGTAGATCCTGATAGCTAATTTCTGTACTTTCCAGATGGATGCACATCCTCCCTCCTCAACTCTTCTCTGGAGTGAAACTCCTCTTAAGGCTTCCCTGTTGTTAAGGCGTTCCCTGTTGATATCTCTCCACCTTAAAAGATTCCAGTCCAGTGAAAACTTTGCAATTTATTTTTGTAGAGAACCAAATGGTATATGGAAAATCAACCATTCATTGATTATAAGCAAAATCATTTTCCCTTAGCTGTCATCACTGTGATAACTATATAAAAGTGGTTTTAAGTATGCCTCCATGAAACCATTATTACAGTATTTAGAAATATAGTAATAAACAGATATTCTGAAACTCTAAAAAAACTGAAAAGTCATTTGTTCTACCTAGTTTGTATGAGGAAACTAGTGTCCAAGTGAGGTTCAGTCATTTCCCTTAATAGCAGGATTCAAACTGTACATCTCCAATCTCCAAGAGGATTTCTGTTCATATTGAATCTCTACCCCTCCCTAAAAAAGTAGACACATATTTGCAAATGGTAAAATTAGGATACCAAGGATGATAAACAGGAAGTAATAGATTTTATTCGATAAAGCATACCTGCTTTGTGTTAAAACAAACAAAAATTCTGCTTGGTTGTGTTGAGATAATTCACTAGCTACTTTTTGCAATTTTTTTTCTCCTAAGATGAAATAACTTAGGG
>NW_025361145.1:0-1150 GCF_016433145.1 Gracilinanus agilis
AGAGAATGTGAGTTTACTTTGTGGTGTCAGATACAGTACTAAATGTATTATAAACATTTTGTGACTTGAACCTTATAATAATCCTGAGAGTTAGATGGTATTATTATCTCCTTGTCATAGTTTTAAAAAAAAAACTGAAGCAGAAAGAGGTTAAACATGACTTACCCAAAGTCACATAGTGGATAAATTTCTTGTCTTTGATCCTGTAACTAGATTTGAACTCAGATCTTCATGATTTCCGGGTTTGTGTTCAATTCCCTTGTATCATTAACATTTGGATTTATTAGAGGATCTAGCTTCTAACCTTCCCCCCTCCCCCACACTCTCTGCTTCTGTGACATTGGGCAAATCATGTGATCTATCTGCCTCAGTTTTTTTCTTATGAAAATGAACCAGTTCAGATAGATGATTTATCTATATAGAGGTGCTAACTAAGCATCATTTGATAATCTCATGATAAGATAATAACCAAAAGATAACATTTTAAAATGATAAGATCAATAGTGATGTAAAACAAAATATTAACTATGGGCGTATATGATCAACTAAGGTATTCATCACTGTAAAAGTGTGTGTTCAAATAAAAGAGTGAATGGCTATGGCAAGGTTTTCCCCATTCTAATTCAATCAAGACTTCTAAAAGTTTAGAGCCTCCTTGGTGAATTTAATGATGATGGGCCAACACTCAGTAGGTTTTTTTTGTTGTTGTTGTTTTTTAAACTTTTGATCACATCTGGATTTTCAGCTGCACCTGGAGTTTATAATGTGAAAGTCCTTCCACTAAGACAGATTAAGAATGTAACTGTGCCTTATATTCTTAGAGAATCATGTAGGGAAAAGGGTGGTTAAGTAACTTGCCAATGTTTACATAGTTATATTAAAGGATTTTTGAAAGCAAGTCTTTGATTCCAAAGCTTCCCCTCTATTACATCCCATTAAGATTCAATTCAAACATACATATCAGGAAATAAAAAGAAGATGAAGACATATTGTAAAAGTCATGATGGTTTTTTTTTTAGACCCTTAACTTCGGTGTATTGTCTCATAGGTGGAAGAGTGGTAAGGGTGGGCAATGGGGGTCAAGTGACTTGCCCAGGGTCACACAGCTGGGAAGTGGCTGAGGCCAGGTTTGAACCTAGGACCTCCTGTC
>NW_025361146.1:0-1007 GCF_016433145.1 Gracilinanus agilis
GGAGGAGGCGGAGGAGGGAGGGGGCGGGCCCCTGTTCCCGGGCCCACCCCTCCCATGGCTCCGCCTCGCGGTCCCCATGGGGCCTTCCTATTGGCCCCCCAGGCTGCCCGTCACCCTGCCACCTCCTCTCCTTCCCCCCTCCCAAGCTAGGCTGAGCTGTGCCTACGTCGGCCTCGGCTCCCGGGACTGGAGGAGTTACCTTTGGAGCCCAAAAGGAGGAAGGAAGAAAATATATCAACAACAGCGGCGGCTCGGGAGCTCCAGCCCCGGACCCTTCCTCCGCTCTATCCCGGCCCTAGGATAGGGGCCCGGGACCTCCCGGCTCCACCCAGGGCCCGGGCAGACGCCTGTCTCGTTAGTTATTTTTCTATATCCCCTCCCCCCTGGGAAAAAAACCCCCACCACCTTTCTGCGCTTGGAGATCCAAGAGGAGAGAGGACCACCACTCTTCCGCCTACCCCCTCCCGCGACACCCCCCTCCCCCGAAGGGGGTTGGTGAGTAGAAAAGAAATAACGCGCCTATCACTTTAAGAGACCCGCCTCCCCCCTCCCTTGTCTTCACCCCCTTGGGGTGTTCGGGATGGAGGGGGCTCTCAGGCCATTTCCCCGTCTGATGGGATGGGGTTGGCCGGCTGTGTCTTGTAGGGACAGGAGAAGCGGGCCTAGGGAGAGGGTAGGGAAGCCAGAAGCGGGGTGGCCGTGGGGGTTACAACCTGACCAGGTGTGTTGGGGAGGGGGAGCTACTGGGACGCCAAGGAGCATACACCCCGGGAGGGAAGGGATGTCCCGGTGGAGTGTGGTGGGTGCTGGGACCTTGGTTTGGGAGAGGATCGGATGGCCAGAGGTTGTGGGCCTGGAGGGAGTTGGGGGGGGCACCAGGGTGACAGCCTGGAGCGACTGACATTTTAACAGCCGGCCCTCCCTCCCCGTGCCGCCTGTTCCCTCCTCCTTGGCCCAAAATGGTGCAGAAGGGGGCCTGGGAGGGTGATTGGAGGGTGGGGGTGGGG
>NW_025361147.1:0-1089 GCF_016433145.1 Gracilinanus agilis
GAGAGAGAGAGAGAGAGAGAGAGAGAGAGAGGGAAGGAGGGAGAGAGGGAGGGAGGGAGGGAGGAAGGAAAGAAGGAAAGAAAGATAGATTGAGGCTTCAAATTATAAAAAGCCTGGGCCATAAAGAAGTCTGTATAATTTTTCCAAATACTATCCAGTCCATTCACTTCTTATTCAATTCTTGATCTAGTTCATTGTCCATTTTCAGTGTCTTATATACATTGCACAGGGAACATTTGATTCAGTAGAGAAAAATACTGTCATTCAAGATATTTTCCAGGAAGGTATTTCAGATATACTCCTGGAAATATGTAATAACAAAAAGACATAACTTCATTCAAAGACCTTCTGATTTTAAATACCAAGTGAGATATAAAATAGGGAGATATATATCTACTAAATTATTTGCACTGTTATGGAGAATGTTCAGTGCCACATTCAAATGGAAGGATATCATATTGATAGTGAAGTCCTCTATAAAAGAGGTGTCAACCAGAGAGAAATGGGGGCCACTGAATTCATACATTAAGATTGCTGCGGGCCAAATATTGACCTAGTTTTAAAATGTTATATTTTCTACTTTATTGTATTTTCTCTTATTTTGTTTAATATTTCCCAATTTTATCTTAATCTGGTTCTGATCATACTTGGAAATGTCATGAACTATGTGCAACCTGCAGACCATGTATTTGATACCTCTGCTCTAAGTATTCTTGTTTGCAGATGATGTAATGATATCAGAGCCTGGAACACTATAGAGCCTCCTTAATGAATTTAGTCTAACTACATACACACAAAAAAATCAAGAATGCTGATTATCTAGGTTGTCATTTTCAGTTGCTTGAATAACCTTCAGAGCTTATCCATCAATACATATAAAATATTAACCACAATGTCAAAATGTTCAAAAAATATGCATTATTCAAAGCAAAATCACAAAATAAAAATAGTGAAAGTTAAATTTTAATATAGTACTTGAAACTGTACCAGTTCTGATACCAGTACCAGAAAATGTACCTTATACATTCCACACTGTCTCACTTTTGAACCTTTGCTCATATGCATTTTATATATATATATATATATATA
>NW_025361148.1:0-1157 GCF_016433145.1 Gracilinanus agilis
CTCTCTATTCTCACTGCCAGCATCTTAGTAGCAGCCTTCATTACCCCTAGGCTTGATTATGACAATACTCCCCTTCCTGCCTCCATTCCCTCCTTCTCTACTGCATCCTTCCCACCACTCCTAGAATGTTCTTATTTGTCAATCTGGCCATCACTTTTAGGCTGCTAACATCTTTAGTGGCTCTTTGCTATTTGCCAAGTAAAATGCCAGTTCCTCTTCCTGGCATTCAAGGCTTTCCACAATGTGTTGCTTCCTTATCAATTGAACCTTTTATTTAACTCCTTTTTAAAACTATTTAAACTTTTAGCTACTTAACTTTAACAATTTTTAATTTAATTCTTTATGACTACTTCCATGCACTCTATGCTAGGTGAATTGGAATACTTTCTCTACCCAGCACATACTGCGTGTTCACATTTTGGTGCCTCTGCTCATACTTTTCCCTTTGACAAGAATGCTTTTGTATGAGATAAAAATGAGCACAAGTACCCCACTCACTCAAATAAACAAAACCTGGAGTCAGAAGGTAGGAGTAAAAAGAGGCAGTTGTTTATTCCCTTCATGAAAGAGAGCACTTCAGTGATGGGCTAAGAAGTGCTGACTGAGTAGGCAGCAAACAAGCAATATACACAAGTTCCCAACACAAAGCTCTTCCCTACCCCCAATTAGGTGTTGACGTATAATCCAAAATACCAGTGCTTAACCCAGTTCAGGTGAGGTTAGGGGAGCAACAGAGCTGTTTATTACCGTTTCTGTTTTTCATGAGCCTCCCTCCCAAGCTTGTCCCAGAGTCCTCAATCAACAAAAGTTAACAAACTAGCCTTTGTAAGCTGAATACCCATTCTGAGAATAGAACACTCAATTGTGTCTCACACACCTTCATTCTTCCTCTTTGTCTATTGGACTCCTATCTGTCCTTTAAAGTTTAATCCAAATGCCACCTCCTCCAAGAAGTCTTCCCTCATTCTTCACTTCCACCCAAAACACTCTCTCTCCCTCTGTCTCCCCCTCCCTCCAGTAACAAACTCCCCTCTCAGAGCACACATTGTATTTTGTTTCATAATTCTCTGATACATTATTGTTATATTATATATTTTGTTTCCTAATTCTCTGATATATAGATATATCAGAGAATATATATAAGTATATATATGTGT
>NW_025361149.1:0-1022 GCF_016433145.1 Gracilinanus agilis
TGGTGACCGGTAATACTTAAATCTTACCTGCATTGAAATTGACTCAGAGAGGGAAGAAGAATCCAATCCAGTAGGACAGAGAATTGTGTCATGCCCTATAGAAAATTAGAAGGGCAATAAACAGGCTGGTGGCGCGGGGAACAATACAAGAGAGGGAGAGATTGGGGGAAGGGCTTTGTTTAAAAGGCACTATAGTAAGAGAGGAATAAATAAGAAGGGAGGGGAGTAACATTAGGGAGGGGAAAGGGGGGAGACTGACTAAAAGTGAAAAGTTGGATGAGAGGGTAAGAGGGATAAGAGAAAAGGCAGAATCAAAGGAGAAATTCAAAATGGATGGGAATACACAGATAGTAATCAAAAATGTGAATGTGAATGGGATGAACTCACCAATAAAAAGGAAGCACATTAAAAAAGCATTAAAAACCAAAACTCTATATTTTTTTGCATTTTGGCTTAATATGGAGCTATTTTAAGTTTTTTACATGTAGATACAGTTTTTTTAATTTTTTTTTAATTTTTTTAAATTTTTAAATTTTTATTTTTTTAACATTTATTAATATTCATTTTTAACATGGTTACATGATTCATGCTCCTACTTTCCCCTTCACCCACCACCCCCCTCCATAGCCGAAGCATATTTCCACTGGTTTTATCATGTGTTGTTGATCAAAACCTATTTCCAAATTGTTGTTAGTTGCGTTGGTGTGGTAGTTTCTAGTCTACATTCCAAATCATGTCCACCCCAACCCACGCGTTCAAGCAGTTGTTTTTCTTATATGTTTCCTCTCCTGCAGTCCTTCCTCTGAATGTGGGTAGCGTTGCTTTCCATACATCCCTAAGAGATGTCCTGGGTCACTGCATTGCTGCTGGTACAGAAGTCCATTACATTTGATTTTATCACAGTGTATCAGTCTCTGTGTACAATGTTCTTCTGGCTCTGCTCCTTTCACTCTGCATCAATTCCTGGAGGTATTCCCAGTTCACCTGGAACTCCTCCAGTTTATTATTCCTTTGAGCTCAAT
>NW_025361150.1:0-2065 GCF_016433145.1 Gracilinanus agilis
CTCTATTTAAGTGTTGGCAGAAAAAAAAATCAAAGTTCATTTTTTGCGCCGCTGATTTTTGCTTCTAAAGAAACTTACATGAAAGAGTGCCCACTGAGAACAGCAATGAGCAGTATGAAATATAAATTCAATCTCTACTGGTTGAGAGGGAGAGAAGACCCCACAGATGAAAAATTCTTGAAAAGGAAAAAATGAATAATTATTCATTTAAAGTCTCAATTTAGTTCCTAAGATCATAGATCCAGAGCTGGAAGGGACTTCAGAAGCCATCTAATCCCACCTCCTCATTTTGCAGATGAGAGAGGAAACTAGAGTCCATGGGAGGATAAGTGACTTTCCCAAAGTCACAGAGATACCAAGCATCAGAGGAAGCTCTTGGATTTAATTCCAAAGCTATTGCTTTTCTTACTGTAGCGCTAAGGCTGTCAGGCTGTTCACTGGGTTCCTTTTCACTAAAGTCTGTTTAGAAATTAAAAGAATGTTGATAATAATAAAGTCACCATTAGTTTAAAGGCTAGTTGTAATTATATTGTAATTAGATAGGATGGGCAGGGGTGAGTGGAGGAAGAGACATATTTAAAAGACAAAAAGTTAGGGGCAATAACATGAGATGGAGTAAAATAAATGGTAGTTAGAACCGAGCAGCTAAGTGGCAAAGTGGTTAGAGTGCCAGGCATGGTGTCAGAATGACTCATCTTCCCGAGTTCAAATCTGACCTCAGACACTTAAAAGCTGTATGCCTTTGGGCAAGTCACTTCACCCTGTTTGCCTCAGTTTCTGTATCTGTCAAATGAGCTGGAGAAGGCAATGGCAAACCACACCAGTATCTTTGCCAAAAAAACCCCAAATGGGCTCACAAAGAATCAGACATGAATGAAACAACTGAACTACAAGGTCAAAATTAAAACAGACATATCTGTTAGTCTGAGATCTTAAATTCTGATCTGATCCATGAGAAGCCTGTATTATGCCATAGATGTATAAACATTTTCCTCATTCTACCCCCACTTTCCCTACTCTGTACCCCCTCCTCTTTCCTTTCCCATTGTAGTCAGTATCATTCCCAGGGCACAGGTGGAGTCGGATCTTGTTGTTGAAGATGTAGATCCTGACTGGGAAGAGGAAGAGGCAAAGCAGAAAACCTTGCCCTGCAGCTCTGAAAGCCAACTAAACCAGGAGACTCTCTTGATGGATGAATGCAGAGAGGAAGCTGAGGGAGAGACATTCAGGTAGGTACCCCAAGGATTTCCAAGTGCATCAACTTGTAAAATATTAGAATCGAACAAGGTCTTAAAAATCATCTAGTTCAAAGATGCATGACTGGTGGCTCTTACACCATAGATGTCTCATGATCTAAAGTTGGAAGAGACCATTAAGTCCATCAAGCCCACTCCCTCCCCCTCATTTTTCAGATGAGGAAATGAGACAGACAGGTGAAGTAACTTGCCCAGGGTCACACAGCAAGTAAGGCCTGAGGCAGGAACTCAGGTTTTTTTTTTTTTAAACCCTTGTACTTTGGTGTATTGTCTCATAGGTGGCAGATTGGTAAGGGTAGGCAATGGGGGTCAAGTGACTTGCCCAGGGTCACACAGCTGGGAAGTGGCTGAGGCCAGGTTTGAACCCAGGACCTCCTGTCTCTAGGCCTGACTCTCATTCCACTGAACTACCCAGCTGCCCCTCAGGTTTTTATAAATATTTGTAATAATATTACAATAGCTTTGTAAAATGCTTTGCAAACTTCAAAGCACTATGTAAGTGCTAGATATTATTATATTCTGCCATACTGCCTTTATGGTATGGTCCTGAGGAATAAACACCGCATCTGACTGGAGTCAAAAGGCCTCGGTTTGAATCTTGGAGCTGCTATGTATTGGCTATGTGACTATAGGCAATTGACAAACTCTCTGGACCTATTTTTTATTTCCTTAAATCTAATTTTTAAAAAATTTGCACTTACAAATACCCCCAAAATGAGAATTTTCATGTGCACATGAACAAAACAAGAGGATTGTACATAAAACTGCAAGTTTCAGTTATGTACAACTGGTTTTCCTTTTAAAGTACA
>NW_025361152.1:0-1101 GCF_016433145.1 Gracilinanus agilis
TGAATCACTACTAAGTAATAGTATTGTAGAAGAGCACTAAGGGTTGGGCAATTGGGCTTAAGTGACTTGTGCAGGGTCTTACAGGTAGGAAGCAGCTGAAGTCATATTTGAAACCAGATCCTCCTGACTCCAGGCTTGGTTCTCTATCTACTGTGCTATCTAGCTGCTCTGTCTAATAGATTTTTAATCCATCTTTCTGTTTTCACTCTCCTTCCTCTTCAATCTATTCTCCACCCAACTGTTAAAATAATTTTTTAAGTCATAAGTTTAACTATGTTATTCCACCGCTCAATTATTTCAGTGGCTCCCAAAAGACAATCTTCTTGGCCTGGCACTTAAATTTGGCTACCTTTTCAGATTTATTTCCCTTCCATACATTCAAGAGTCAGGCAAAGTAGAACTCAGCATTCCATTTCCTGCTTGAGTTTCTTTACTTAGACTGTCCACTAAATCTGCATGTCCACCCTCTGACTGTCTCAGAATCCTTAAATTCTTATAAGGCTCACTCAGGTGTCTCCTCTTACAAGCAGCCTCTTCTGCTTTCCCTGTTTGTTAGAACTTTATTTCTCCTTGAACAATCTTATATTTACTTATCTAGGTCATTGTACCACCTCTCCCCAAGACTATAAACTCACTGAAGGCAGAGAGTATTTTTGTTTTTGTTTGTTGTTGAGAAAAGACCTCAGAAGGAGCTGGGGTGGGAACTAAGGGTAGACTTTTCTGGGGTCCCTTTTTGAGTGTGTGGGAATCTCCCTTCCCAAGGCTTCATTTTCCTCCTTTCACATTTCCTGAAGGACCCCCCCCCCCCAGGGAGGTGTTAGGGTTGCTGGGCAGTTGGTAAGAGGAGGCGTGGGATGGTCAAAAGGAGCTCCTGGTGTCTGTCCTCAAGAAACTTACATGCTCACAGGGGAAACCAATCAGAAATATGGGAAATGGATCCAAGTGTATGTAGGAGATATAGCAAGATTTAAACCTATAAGTAGGATGAAAAAAGAGCTAAACATTAAAGCTGCTTATTGTTGTTAAGTAGTGATCTTCTCCTACCATAGAGTTTTCAAGTAGCACCTGAATGTCTCATCTATCAGAGACACAGAGGAAGGA
>NW_025361153.1:0-3918 GCF_016433145.1 Gracilinanus agilis
GAAGAGAGAAGAGAGAAGAGAGAAGAGAGAGAGAGAGAGAGAGAGAGAGAGAGAGAGAGAGAGAGAGAGAGAGAGAAGAGAGAGAGACGAGAAGTGATTCTATATGGTATGGACCCAAAGTAAAAGCAGCAGATGAACAAATAAGTCAGATGGCTACTGAAAGTCATTCCTTCTGACATCCCACACTTCAAGGTCCCCTCTTCCCTTCCACACCCTTTCCTCTAACATTACCTGTTCTAAGTGCCCTCCTCTCCACTGACACCTCCTATTCTACATTTAATCAAGATGACAACCGTTTGGTTTTTTTGTCTTTGCCTCCCCAAAACCTTGTACCATGACTTACACCAAGGAACACTGACTAGGATTGACTAGGTTCGGGATTGCAACGGCACAGGGAATTCCCAGTGAGAAAATTCTCTCTACCAATGCAAATTGGCCAGGACAAATGGGTTTCTGGGCAGCACAGAAATCTAAGCCAAAGGTCCATGTCTGAATAATTGCTCTCTTCTAAAGCTCCCAATAGTCAGTGAAGAAACTTGGGCTTCACTCCCCTCTCTGGAGGACCTGCTGTGTACACAGAACCCACATACTCTGGGAATCACCTCCAGAGGCACCCTCTGGAGCCAGAATTGGAGCACACCAATGAGAACATTCTTACCAAGCTTGTGGATGACTTTCTATCCTAGCCAGAAGCTCAATATGGCTCAGCTCTAGGAATCGGAGCATTTAGAGCAGCCTAAAACCTCACAAGCACTCGAAAAGGCCTCCAAAGACTATGTGAACTCCTCCTTCACCCATACCCTGTTTCACGGCAATCAGAGAGCGTGCCCTTCTACCCCTGCCCAAAGTTCCCCGGCCTGGACAAGCTAATTGCTATCATTTGACCTTCCTGGAAAAGCACACAAAGGCCCTAAGATTGAGTTCCTAACAGTATGGCCAGTCGGTGACACGCTGTCCAGCCCAATCTCCACCAAGTGAAACAAGCTGAATGCCAGGTCCAGCTAGATTGGATATTTAGTCCAGGGCTGTGCACACAGATTTCCTTGAGTTCTCCAGACCTTGGCAGATGCCTTGGAAGATTTGGTAACAAGAATCATAGAGTGGGAGTTGGAAGAAACCCTAGAGATCATTTAGAACAGGGGATCCGCGCAACCCCAAGGGGCTCATATGTATGGGGAAGAGGGGCAAGTCTGTGAACTTCCTTTTCATTCATCTTTGGTTTCCTTCAGAGACCTGTATATTTAATTTTTCATTTAAAAACATGATTATTGGAAACTGAGGGGATGGCCATCAATTGGGGAATGGCCAAACAAATTGTGGTACACATTGGTAATGCAATACTATTGTCCTGTAAGAAATAATAAGCAGGATGATTTCAGAAAAAGCTGGAAAGATCTACATGAACCGATGCAGAGCAAAATAAGCAGAACCAGAAGAACATTGTACACCGTAACAGCAATATTGTACGACGATCAACTGTGACAACTTAGCTACTCTCAGCAATGACTCAGTGATGTGGGGCCATTCTGATGGGGAATACTTTCCATCTCCAGAGGAAGAACAAAGAGTCAGAGTCAGATCAAATGCAGATCAAAGCAGACTATCTTTCACATCAGTTTATTTAGTTTTATTTTGGGATTTAGTGCATTTTGCATGATAATACATGTATGTCCAGATCAAATTGGTTACCATCTCCAAGTTGGGGAGGAGGAAAGAGTGGGAGGGAGATGTCTGGATCTTATAATTTCAGAAAACATGTTGAAAATTATTATTACACACCATTTGAAAAATAAAATGTCTTTGAATTTAAATAATTAATTAACTTAATTTAAAAATACAAATATGATTCTGAGGAGTCCAGAGGCTCCACTGATGGGCCAAAGAGTTCAAGACACAGAAATGGAGAAGAGCCCCCTCCCCAGTAAAAAGAATGTTGGGTTTAAAGGAAAAGGGTCAACTTGGCTACTTCATAATTTTGTCTTTCAATTCACTTTGTGACAGGCACCGTGCCAAGTGCTGGGGTTACAAAAAAGGAAAAAAGACGGGTCTTGCCTTCAAGGATCTCTCAGTCTAATGGGGGAGACTTCAAGCAAACAAACAGACAGGATAAACTGGAAATAATCTGCAGAAAGGAGATGCCAACACTGAGGATTAGGAAAGGCTTCTTATATTATAATAACAATAGTTTATTTACCATTTCTATAGAACTTTAGGATTGGCATTATATTTTATATTTGTGGTCTCTTTTGATTCTCACCTTGTCCCTGGAAGAGAAATGTTATTATCCCCATTTTGCAGACAGGGAAACTAGAATTAAGGCAGATTCAGAGACTTGTCTAAGGTCACACGACCTATAAGAGTCTGTAGCAGATCATCATGACCTTAAGTCAAGTCCTCCATCCACTCTGCCACCTAGTTGCTCCTCTGCCAAAATAAATCAGCATCTTCTCTGCAATTTGTCTTTTTTTTTTTTTTTAAACCCTACCTTCTGCCTTAGAATCAATACTACCGAGCTGGGATAATCCTGGTATGACTGGGAATGCCATCCCACCTCCAGAAAAAGGATCTGTTGCAATCAGATAGATGAGGATCAAAGCATACTATCTTTTAACATCATATTTACGGTTTTATTTGGGAGTTTTGGGTTATGTATGAGTGTGTTCTTACAACAATAACCAATATGGAAGTGTTGTTTATCACTGTGCATGATAAAAACAAATTTTTTTACATTTGAATAATTTATTTAATTATTTAATTTAGGGGATTTTCCCGTGGTTACATGATTTATGTTCTTTCCCTCCCTAAAAACAAAAATTTTAAAAGGAAAATCAACACTACTCTCAGTGAGAAGAGTCCTAAGGGCTAGACACTGGAAGTGAAGTGATTTGCCCAGGGTCACACAGCTAGGGAGCATATGAGGCCAGATTTGAACCTGGGTCCTTCTGACTCCAGGCCTGGCATTCTACCCACTGTGCTACCCAATTTGTACTCTGAAGAGCTGTCCAGAGCACTTGCCCAGGGTCACGCAACCAATGAGGTAAGACTTCCTAATTCAAGAACCACTTTCTATCCACTCTGCCATATAAGGGATCTTGGAAACAATAATAATAGTTATTATTATTATTAACATTATTATATAATGCTTTAAGGTTTGCAAAAGGTTTTATAAATATTATCTCATTTGATCTTCACAAAATCCTGGAAAGTAGATGCTATCATTATCATCATCATCATCATCATCATTATTATCCCCATTTTACAAATAACAAAATTGAGGCAGGCAGGGTTTAAGTGACTTTCCCAGAATCATACAGCTAGTGAGGGTCTGAGGTTAGATTCCTGACTCTGGCCACTGTACCCCCTCCTCCAGTAGCCATCAAGAAGTTGTGCTCCTGCATTTGAGAGATTTGGAGCCTGAAGTCCAGAGGGTTCAAAAAATACTGTGCCCAAGATCACACGGTAAGAGGAAGAGCTGGGATTAAAAGCCAGATCATATAACTCCAAATGCAGCTCCAATTCCATTGTACCAATCTGCCTCTCAGAAGTGAGAAATGGGCAACAGCCAGTTCTTGTTCTGGTCCAACTGCTCCTAGGCAGGGACTATATTCCACCTCTAACCCCCATAATATTTTGCCCAGTTTTTTACTCACTGCGTGTTAAATAAATATTAAGCCATTACCAATAAGCATCAAAAAAGATACCTTTGGGGCAGCTAGGTAGCACAGTAGTAGATAGAGCACCAGGCCTGGAGTCAGGAGGATGGGGGTTCAAATCTAGCTTCATACATTTCCCAGCTATATGACCCTGGACAAGTCATTTAACTCCAACTGCCTAGCCCTTGCTCTTCTGTCTTAGAGTTGTTACTAAGACATAAAGTGAGAATTTTAGAAAGGGAAAGGGAAAGGGAAAGGGAAAGGG
>NW_025361154.1:0-2768 GCF_016433145.1 Gracilinanus agilis
AAAATAATAATGATAATATTAAAATATATATTTAAAAAAGTAGGGGCACCTAGGTGTCTCAGTGGATAGAGTTCCAGGTCTGGAGGAGGGAGGTTCTGGGTTCTAACTTAGCCTCAGACACTTCCTGGCTGTGTGACCCTGAGCGAATTGCCTAGCTCTTACCTCTCCTCTGCTTTGGTACCAATACACAGTACTGATTCTAAGATGGAAGGTAAGAGTTAAAAAAATAGAATTAGAGGAGCTCATGAAATTCTGACCTGACCCAGGAGGTCTGTCCCAGTCTTAGGCTAAGCAATAATTTGGAAGTCTGGTGAAACCAAACTGGTCAGTTGGGTCATTCAAATCTGCTTCTAGAACAGAGTGTTATTGCTCATCATCAGTTGTTCTTTTTCCTTTCTTGCCCAGTTCCTTGACATTCAATAATCTAGAGTTCATGGCCTTTTTTTTTTAAGAAAAGATATTTTTGATAACTGCATTTCAGCATAATTGGCTTCCTTTGCAGTCTTAAGTGCTTGATTTCATGCGTTTAAAAACGTTACTCTGAAAAGGGTTCCATGGGCTTCCCCACACTGCCAAAGGGATCCATGACTCAAAAAAAGTTAAGATCCCTTGTATTCGAGGCAGGGTGGTAACAGAGTGCTGGTTCAGATCTGTCCTCCCCATCCATCTTAGCTGTGTGACAGTGGCTTAAGTGCCTCTCTGAGCAAAGATTTCCTCATTTGTAAAATGCAGGGGTTGGACCAGTTGATGCCTGAGGTCACTTCCAGCTCCAAATCAAGGCTCCCATTTTTAATGGGACTGAGCTGTCTAGCTGGGTCCAGGGTCATCAGAACATCTGCTCGAGGGCCGAGCCAGGCTTCTCTTTGGCACAAGCTAAGCTGGCCCCACCGGAGCGCTGGGCATTGGGAATATCGGCGGGAGGGGCTCCTCTCTCAGCCCCCTGGAGCGAATGTAGCAGGTTTGAGGCGCACAGCTGTCAGCAGCCGTGGCTGATAAGCCTTCCCAAACATCAGATAGCTGTGAAATAACATTTTGATGAATTAAGTGTAAAACGAATCACGGACATGTGGAATACATTTTCCCCCCACCGTCCTCAGGATTCAGAATTTACGAGGGAAAATATTTGGCCATACTTGCCAAACCCAAGAAGCATTTGAAAAAATCCAGCCCAAGATGGTGCACGGAGACCTGCTGGGTCTGCTCAGGCTCCTTCATAAATAGTGGTCATAAAGAAATCCCTCCAGCCGTCTGGGAGAGCCGCCCTATTCATGGAAAGATGCCGCTGGGAGCCGAGTGGCCGGAGGATCCGGACGATCCCATTGGCTTACCGGGGCCAAAGGCCAGGAAGATCCCCCTCATGTCCATGAGCTCGTTGTCATAGCCGTGCCATCCGTGTTGCCAGCCTTCCCGCTTCCCTGTTCTGTTCATCCAGAAGGGGAGCTTTTCTCTCTCCTGAGGATCAAGCAAAGAAAACACAAACCCGTGTGTGTGTGACGTGACCACAACTGGAACTAGAGATTCTCGGGCTGGACAAAAGCCCCAGAGGTCAACTGACCCAAAATTAACTGGAGGAGGAAGGGGGCAGCTGGGTGGCCCAGCAGATGGAGAGCCAAGCCCAGAGACAGGAGGTCTGGGGTCCCAATCTGGCCCCAGACGCTTCCTAGCCGTGTAACCCTGGGCAAGTCACTTCGCCCTGTGGGTCTCAGTTTCCTCATCTGTAAAATATACTGGAGAAGGAAATGGCAAATCAATGCAGTGTCTGTGCCCAGAAAACCCCAAAATGGGTTCAGGAGGAGTCCGACATGAATGAAAAACAACTGAAAAACAACAAAAAAAAGTGTTTTCTTTATAACAGGCACTAATACTGGGGGTTCAAAGGAAGGCAAAAACCCAGTCCCTGAGCTGAAAGAAGAACTACATTGGAATGGGGGAGACAAATCTACAAACTACGATGGATGGGCATCTGTAGATATACACCCCCAAAAATACACCTGCATATACTTCTACATACACGTGTGTAGACATAGACTCAGTCATATACATGTAGTGCAGATGGCAGGGAATCTCTGCTTATTCAACTCCAGTGGCTCCATATTCTCTCTCAGATCAAATACAGGCTCCTCTGTCTGGCATTTAAGGCTCTTCGTAGATATTGAAGAACTTTCGCAGCCTTGCTACGCCTTACCCTCCTTCGTGCACTCTGAGATTCTGCCAAACTGACCTTCTTGCTTTTTCTCCCATCTGACACTCGTCTCCCATTTATGTGCCCTTGCACAATGGAATGCACTCCCCCTTCACCTCTGACTTGAAATCCTGAGTGTCCTCAGCTCAAATACCACCTCCCTCCCACCTGACGTGTTTCCTGATTCTCCCCAGCTGCTAGTATTCCTACCACCTCATTACCCTGAATTCATGCTGTGTATGCTTGTTGTTGTTCAGTCATTTCAGCTGTGCCTGACGCCACTTAGGGTTTTCTTGGCAGAGATCCTGGAATGGTTTGCCATTTCCTTCTCTGGCTCATTTGACAGATAAGGAAACTGAGGCAAACGGGGTTGAGTGACTTGCCCAGGATCAGCCAGCTAGTAATCCCAGACTGGCACGCTATCCACTGCACCACCTCACTTTTATGCTGTATGTATTTTGGATATATTTATATGAGGCATATATCCTATATAAATATATCCAAATATGTATAATAGATATATTGTATAATATAACATAATATATAATAGAAAATATGTATAATATAAATATACATAATCTATAAT
>NW_025361155.1:0-1421 GCF_016433145.1 Gracilinanus agilis
CTGAATTCAAATCCAGCCTCAAATATTTATTAGTTATGTGATCTTGGGCAAGCCACTTAACTTCAGTTGCCCCATTTGTAAAATAAGGATAACAATAGTACCTAGACTTCTCACAGAGTTTTTGTGAAGATAAAATGAGATTATATATATATATATATATATATATATATATATATATAGCACTTAACCTTGAAGTACTTCAAAAATGCTAGTTTTTATAGCAATTATTGCCCATATCTAGGTCCTCTAACACCTTTTCCTGCTCACATATGTCTTCATGTATGCTTTTCCTGTAGGCTCTACCCATAGTGTGGTGGCCTATAGAAGAGTATACCCCTTTTTTCTAAACTCTTACCTTCTGCCTTAGAATAGATACTAAATATCAGTTCCAAAAAAGAAGAGTTAAACACTAGACAATGGGGGTTAAGTGACTTGCCCAGGGTCACAAAGCTAGGAAGTGTCTAAGGTCAGATTTGAACCCAGGGCTTCTTATCTCTAAGCCTGGAACTCCATTCACTGAGCCACCTAGCTACACCAGGAGACCATACCTTAAAGTAAGTATTTTTTTAAACCTGGTATTATATTATTTAATCAAAATGTATTTTATTTTGGACTGAGTTATCTAGTGTGTTTTAAGCCAATGGTTGAAAAAATGAACTTATCATGGAATCTTTTGAAATATAATTTAAGTGGGTGCTAACCCACAGGGTTCCTTAAATCTATTATGGTAGCTTTTCTGAAGGTTCATATGTAAGATGTTAGGTTCCCCAAGAAGTATATCCAGGTTGAGCCAGGCTTGACTCCTGTGTTACAGATCTTTCTTTCCAATCCTCTAAGTTGTCTTGGGTTGGAATAATGTTTTTGTTGACTCTCCCACTCTAAATATCAATTTGAGGTTTTATTTGGAGGAGAATGTTGGGAGAGATTGACTGAGGGTTTCACCTACTCCCCCATCCTGGTCATAAACCCATGAAGACCTATTATATGCCACTTCCTACATGTGTATCAGGCCACATGTTATAGTCTATTTATGCAAAGCGTTCTTCTCTTCATTGCTATTTAAATGATCCATAAGTTTGAATTGTATAGTAAAGTGCTTATCACAGTACCTGGCACATAATAGGTGCTTTATAATAGCTAACTATGGTGATGATTAGCAGAAAAATATTTGTGATAAAAAAGATGAGTTTGGTTTTCAGAGAAGCATAGGGTCATTTAAAGTTATGATCATTTGTTCCCAAACTATATTATACATATACATATGTATATAATCTACATTTTAAAACATTTTTCTATCAATTATTTATTCTTTATCTTTTAATTTATTCTCCCTCCCAAATTACATGTAAAAAGTTTCCAACATTTTTCAAAGAATATTAAGTCTTGAATGCTCTCCCTCCTTACCATTTAATCCCTATTGA
>NW_025361156.1:0-4012 GCF_016433145.1 Gracilinanus agilis
GATATACAATAGTGACCATCCATCTATTTTAACAGATGGACTGCTTGATAAGAATGACCATATGGACCTTAGCTGCTACTATGACAATCAGAATAATAATTAAACTTATATAGCTCTTTATAGTTTACAAAGCATTTTCTTTCCCATCACCCTGTGAGGTAGGTAGCACAAATAGCATTTCCTGTTTTAAATATAAAGAAACTGAAGCTATGAGCATCTTAGGGGTTTCCCCATGTCACACAGGTCTGAGGCAGATCTTGAATTCAGATGTTTTAAGTTTGAATCTAATATTCTTTATACACTATTAAATGTGGCTAAAAATAGATCAGCCCTACCTTATAGTAGGCTTTATGGTCATACTTAATAAGCACCTTAGATTTTTAAGAGCCTATTTCACAAGGACATTGTTTAAAAAGGACAAGTGTTTGAGGGGTGAAATGAATTAGTAGCCATTACAAATAATTGTAAGAACCCAAAGGCATTTACTCAGCCCTTTCATATGGAATTAAACTAAGGAATTGGTATAAACATGAGACTAAACTAATTTCCAAACTACCAACCGTTCCATCTAGATTATGCATAATTCATTTAATTCTCCTATTCTGAACGCTCTATTGACCATTTCTCAGTTGAGAGTAGTAGTTAAAACACATGTAGGATCATTAACAAAGCTAGATGGGTTATTCTGTCATTCTTAGAACAGGAAAATTAAAAGAAAAATGATCTTTTTTCATATTCTCCTTTTTACTTATCCATTCTAATTATTGGAACTCATGTCACTACCCACTTACTGCTGCTTTCCCTCTTTTACTTTGCAGTCCTATTATAAGTCATATTTCTTGGAATTAGTTGTGTTGTCCAACGTCTTCCATTTCTAAAATGATTTCAAAGCCACGGTAGAAAGTAATTCAGTGATATTCCCTCAAAAAAACCACAACCAATTGGCCATTAATGTTTTGTGGATAAGAATTTTGTTTATGTGTTAGAGTGTAACGTTTTTCTTACATATCTCTTATGTTAAGAAGAACAAATAATTCTAAAACCTTTGCCTAATTTATCCCATTCTGTTCATTCTTTTGTCTTCTCCAAATAATGTGCTTTGACTGATACAGCTCATTCAAAGAAGACATAAGGAAACTAATCAGGAAAGAAAAATCTAGCCTAGTTTTATAGCTTTTAAGATTAAATTAATAAATAAAAACTCCTCCTCCTCTGAATAAAGGGAGCTTAGTATATTAGAAAAATATGCTGGAGGAGGTAAAATTTAATTTTATGTCTATTTAATCCAAAGATTCTATTGTAAGTAGTTATTACTACCAGTTCCCCAAAGGATTGGGAAGAGGAGTAATTATGCATATTTCTAAGTACGAAGACAGCTTTTAAGGTTTAGATTTGAAGAAGATCAAGATTACTTTTCACCTCATTGTCTGGAATTGACTTTAGTCCTGAATATAGTCAACTCCATCTATTTATCAGAGGGCCCCTATTAATCATGCTTATAGAGAAACTGATGAAGCTTTCTCTCATTTAGCAGGATTATGAAGTTCCCAGTTCATTCAGTGCCAGGAGCTTGGCAATTCTTTTCATATTCCCCTCAAATATTGGATATGCTTATATTTGATAAAGATCTAAATGTACAGCAATATATACACACACACTCATATTTTTTTTACTGGTGTGGCTATTTCTTCTATGCATACAGATTGATACATCTTTGTACATTAGTAGGTGATCTTCTTGATTGACCCCCAAATTTTTCACCTAGTAGCTATCCTACTGATAAACTTCTCCACAGTTAGCTAGAGTGGTTCCTAAGTAACAGACATAATATGTTCCTAGAGCATACTCAAAGCCACTCAAACTTAATAAGACCTACTAGAATTTATACTTTCCTGCTGTCTTAGCTGATAAGAACTTAGGATCACCTCTATGTAGTGATGATGTATAATAAAGCATTGCAGAGGAAACTTTCAGAGCTAAGGATACACTTGGTTTCAAACAGAAGGAAAGTATCTCACAGGAGAGAAATATGGTTGGAATTCCTGCTACTGGGGAGGTTGAGGGTGATAGATCACAAGTTCAAGAGTTCTAAGTTGCAGTTGAGGCAAAGCTGTTGAATGCTTGCTGTATCTGACACCAAATATGATGAATTTCCAGGAGAAAGGCACCACCAGGTTGTGGTGTGTGTGTGTGTGTGTGTGTGTGTGTGTGTGTGTGTGTGTGTGCATGTGCAAATTGTCCCAGATCAGAAATTAATCAGAGTAAAGATTCCTTTTTGATCAGCAGGCAGGGGAATGGGCACATACTTAGTGTACTTCCAAGGAGACTAGTTGAGAGGAGAGAGAGGGAAGAAGGGAAAAAGAGAGAGGGATAAATGGGTAGGAGGAGAAAAAAGAAGAAGAGAGGAGGGGAAGGAGGTGAATGTATGTACACAAGCATAGGTTGAGAGCCTGAGCATGATGGCATTTGATTGGGAGGTGTAGAAGCTTTAGAAATATTTTGAGCCATGGCCTTTAAAACCGAGAGAGATGATTATGTTAAATTAAAAAGGTTTTGTGCAAAAAAAAATCAATGTAACCAGTATTAGAATGGAAATAAAAACTGGAGAAAAATTCATAGCAAATGTCTCTGACAAAGGCCTCATTTCTCAAATATAGAGAGAAATGACTCAAATTTATAAGAATACAAAATATTCTTTAATTAGTAAATGGTCAAAGGATATGCATCTAAAGTAAATGATGGAGTTGTTCTATCTCCATCTTTAACCAGTTGTAAGAATCTATTAAATGAATGAGGTTTAATATGTAATTCTGTATAGTCTCTGTCCAAAGTCCATACATCATAGTTCCAAAAGAATATAGCATGAGAGAGCTACTTAGTACCACAAACAAAGCTCTTCCCACTTCCCAGGCCATGTTTCAATGTATCTGCTTGGCTAGGGAGGTTTTCTGCTTTGCTGTTCTTTGCTTTCTGTCCTTGTGAGACTTTTGTAGCTAAAGGGAGGGACTCATCCAAAATGGTGGCCGTCTGACTGCTTTTCAGTATTTTGTTCAATAAATGGCTTTTTTGTGATTAAATGAGGTTCTTTGTTTTGTTCTGGCTCATGAGTATTGATGGTAAATGGGGGATATCTAGCCTCCCCCCTTGGTAGCTTTCAATGGGCCAGATCTGCTATTAACTCACCTACACCCCAGGGAAGACCTATGAGGGAATAAACTCAAAAGGGTTCCCAAGCTGGCAAAGCTATAGTGGAAATGTCAAAGGAAGGTGTTGGGGATCATTTGTGACCCTAATGGGTTAGATCCCACCCTCAGAACCAGTAATAAGGAGGCAAGCCTCCCCACCCTAAGTTCTAGTAGCTTCACCCTTCAAGATAGTGTTTGGTATTCGTCTTCCCCTCAGCCACAAGATCCGTCTTCCTCCCCTCCAAGTAACAGCCCCCAGCTACCACTAATGAACTAATAAAGATTTATTATAAGGATCAGGGAATTCAGGATAACAGGGTGAGGGATGTTTGAGGATTTATGAGGAAGGAGGGTACAGGGATAACTTCTCTATCCACTATGAATCCCACAACAAGAGAGCAGTTCTGGTTTCTTCTGTAGCTTTGACTCAGAAGTTCACTTTCCCTCCCCTCACAATATCCTATCCTTAACACTATCTAACAAACAGGGGAATAACTGCCAGGAAGGGGTATAAGAGGGATCCAGGAAGGGTCCCCCAAGTGCCAGCTCCCTCCGGAATCCGGGCACTAATGTCAATTATGGAGCACAACTCTTTCGGTTTCTTCTTCGTTAGCAATAAAGTCAGTAGAAAGGTTTTGCTGTTGAAATCTCCAGATTGTCCCTGAATTTTGGGTTCAGAAGAGCTAAATTCCTGTCCAGAATTTCCCAGCCACCCACAACTATCCACCCCAAGCCCACCCGAGACTTGAATGTCCTCTCAGGACTTTTTGGCAGTTGGCCGCTGGCAGTTTAGAATCTTCAGAATTTTCCTCCAAACTCCTCTTGCT
>NW_025361157.1:0-1005 GCF_016433145.1 Gracilinanus agilis
AGCCGCTGCTGCTGCCTCCCCTGGAGGCCGCCGGGCCCGAGGGCCCCCGCCTGGCCTCCCCCAGCGGCAGCACCGGCTCCGGCCTGGAAGTGCTGGGTGGCCCTGACGGGGCGGCCCCAGCACCCTCGGCGGGCGGCCCGGGAGCCGTGGATGACAGCGCCACCATCTGCCGCGTGTGCCAGAAGCCCGGAGACCTGGTCATGTGCAGCCAGTGCGAGTTCTGCTTCCACCTGGACTGCCACCTGCCTGCCCTGCAGGAAGTGCCCGGGTAGGGGGTGCCCCGGGCCGGGGAGGGGGGTTTAGGTGGGAAAGGGGTGCCCCGGGCCAGCCGGCGGCCCCTCCTGAGCACCCCTTCCGCAGGGAGGAGTGGAGCTGCTCCCTGTGCCAGGATGTGCTGGACTGCAAGGACGACGTGGCCCTGGCCGGCCCCGACACGGCCCTGAGCGCCGAGGGAGACCCCTGCCCGGCCAAGCTGTCGCCCTCCAACCAGCAGGTACGGAGGAGCCCGGGGAGGGGGAGCTGGGGGGGCCCTGACCCCTGACCCCTGACCTGAGCCTCGTCTCGCCCCTGCAGAAGTGTGAGCGTGTGCTGCTGGCGCTGCTGTGCCACGAGCCGTGCCGCCCGCTGCACCGCCTGGCCACGGACCCCACGCCCTCCGCTGTGAGTGCCGCTACCTGGGGGGGTTGGGAGTGGGGGAGCCCCGGGCCGAGCGGAGCCCTGAACCCTGTGTCGGCCCCCAGGAGCAGCCGGGCACCCTGGACCTCACTCTGATCCGAGCGCGTCTCCAGGAGAAGCTGTCGCCCCCCTACGGCTCCCCCCAGGAGTTTGCCCAGGATGTGGGCCGCATGTTCAAGCAGTTCAATAAGCTGACGGAGGTGAGGCTGCCTGGAGGAGGGGGCGGGGGTGGGTTGGGGGGATCCAGGGGGCCCGGCGCACCTCCCAACCCGCTTCCCCCCCAGGACAAGGCCGACGTCCAGTCCATCATCGGCCTGCAGCGCTTCTTCG
>NW_025361158.1:0-1967 GCF_016433145.1 Gracilinanus agilis
CCCCCCAACCCTATCTAACTCTTCTTAGACCTATTGTTTTTACTGAGCATTGTATCTAGTTGTTCCATCTTACTTTGTTCTGCCAGTCCATCAATACTACTCTGGCAAAATTTTCTTTTCTTGATAATCTGTCCCTGTAGTTTACCAGTTTGGTAATATATAGTCTTTGAATTCCTTGTCCCTTTTTCCTAGTTCCATTCACACTCTGCCAATGCTCACTGCTGGATCTTACCCACCATCTACTTTCTCTGCTCATTTTCTGTAGTTTGAGGATGGTATAGGAGGGAGAAGTCCCACAGATGGACTGGTTTGGACCACTACAAATTATCTAATCTCAACTGAATTACTATTACAATAAAACAATCTTTCTTATCTTCTCTGATTGATTTTCTATCTTTCTACTGACAAAAAACTGTTCCAAACTTTCTGATCTTTCCATATGTCTCCTATACCCCATCCTCCTCTATCTCAGTAATTGGACTTCCTTCCTATTTACACAGGAAATCAAGGCCATCCATTTTGAGTTCACTCTTTTCCCTTATTCTGTATCCCCCAAATCACTGTAATTCTCCACCCATTGTTTTCTTTGCCTGTCTATGAGGAAGAAGCAACTTTTAGTCTTGCCAGGGTTAAACCCTTTACTACTTGTACCCCTGATTCCATTTTTGCCCATCTCTTTTGGGAATTTTCTCTATAGATGATAATTCTTGTCAGCTTCATCCTCTCTCTTTCTTCTGGCTCCTTCCTACTGACTGTTCAAAAACAACCTCAAGTCTCCCTTAGTCTAAATAAACCAAAAAATAAACAACAAAAAACAAAAAAACAACCAAAACACAAAACATTATCTGTGCCATCCAGTCAACTTATCATTCTATGCCCTCCTTGCTGCCTTGGTATTAAAAATTATTAGTTTGCTCTCATTACTGCTACTTCCTAAACATCCACACTTCTCAGTGGCTTACAAGTTAGTTTATTATTAATACTAGTAATATTAATAACTTATATTTATATGATGCTTCACAGTTTGAAAGTATTTTACATTTTTGCTTGCATTATTCTTACAACAACAAACCTGTGGAATAGGGGCTATGATAATCTTTCATGTGCAGGAACTGACATGAACAGGGTCACATAGCTATTGAGTTTCTGAAGCAAGATTCGAACTCCGGCCCTTTTGACTTCACTTTTAGGACTCTTTCTACTATGCCACGTAGCTGTGGCTTTACCCACCTTTTGGCCAACATGGCTTTTTCAAACATCACCCATAATGTTTGAAGTGTTAAATTCAAAAATCTTTTCTTACTTTCCATTTTCCTTAACATCTCAGCATTTTTTGACATTTTACTATTTTTAAGTCTTCTTTGCTGGCCCATCTCCCATCCCTAATATGAGTTTCCCTTATCCTCAGGATGTGTCCTCTGGAGACTCTCTTTTTGGTCTTCACCCTTTATTACATTCACCTCATCAGTTTCCTTGGGTTCAATTACTCTCGCTTGACCTACACTAGGCAATAAAAATATCCTGGCTCTCTAAGATCTCTAAGATCTCTCTAAGATCTCTAAGAAGATTACTTTTTTTTAATCCTTACCTTCTGTCTTAGAATTAATGCTGAGTATTGGTTCCAAGGTAGAAGAGTGGTAAGGGCTAGGCAATGGGGTTAAGTGACTTGCCCAGGGTCACATAGCTAGGAAGTGTCCGAGGCCAGATTCAAACCCAGGAACTCCTATCTCTAAGCTTGGCTTTATCCATTGAGCCACCAAGATGCCTCTAGCAGATCTGAGACCCACAAAAGGAGACCACATACTCCTTCCTGTTCTCTAGTCCCTGACTCCCCCACCCCTGTTTTCTCATTATTATGTTACATTCATAATATCATGAAGATATAGATATTGAATAGTTTAATATTTTATTAATTTCAATTTTTATTATTTATATTCATAGAAATATATTGTTTATATATGATTATA
>NW_025361159.1:0-3129 GCF_016433145.1 Gracilinanus agilis
CCCCCCCCCACTTCATAGTAAACCATTGGAGAAAGTCATGTGAATATCATTATCTGTTTTCCTAATGAAGGATCTGAGTTCAGAGAGATTTCTTGTGGAAGGAGCCTTGAGGTCCTGGGTTTGATAGGCAGATATGACCTGTGTGACATGGACCCAGACACTTACCCTTCCAAACCTCAGTTTCTTCATCTGTAAAATGAGAGAGTTGGACCAGATGACCCCCTTCCACCCTTCAATCTGTGAGCCCATGATCGTTCAGATGAGAACTCCCTTTAAAGAGGCCATTGGGGGAACAGCTGGGTAGCTGAGAGCCAGACCTAGAGACAGGAGTTCTTAGGTTCAAATCTGACCTCAGGCACTTCCCAGCGGTGTGACCCTGGGCAAGTCACTTGACCCCCACTGCCTAACCCTTACCACTCTTCTGCCTTGGAGCCAATATATAGTATTGACTCCAAGAAGGAAGGTGAGGGTTTTAAGAAAAAGAAAAAGAGGCCATTGGGGGAAAGTAGATGGAGATGCAGCCTTGGTGTCCATGGCAAGGAGTTAGGAAAATCTGAAGTCACAGAGCAGGTAAATGACAGCAGCAAGATTTGAACCCAGGCTTTGGGGATTCTAATTCTAGTCATCATTCCTTCTACTTTTGTGCCCCACCAAGGAAGCCCACTGGCGAGGTTCGCTTTGGGGGAAATGTTGGAGCAAAAGCTTTCCTCTGAAAAGTGATCCCCAATGGCCGGGTCCTCTTTGCTCCTAAACTCAGCCTTTGTCTACCTTCTCAGTAATGTTAGACCTTATTTTAGCCCAGCCAAGTTTCTCCGTCTGGACCACCCCCACCCTGGTGTTAGATGAGGCTCTGAGCCCAAAGAGAGACAGCTGGCCTTTGCTGAGGCCAATACCCGGAGCCTACAGTCATTATCTGGCCCGAGTCCTTTCCTTGGCCCTGGGCGGGGATGGGGAGTCGGTGCCCTTCTTGGGAGGGAGCTTTAGTTAGTCTGAGAGAGCTCCAGAATGGATCGGCTTTACGTGGGCTGGGCGCAGCCTCCAGCTGTGAAGGGGCTGATTCCAGGGGCTGAGAGGGGCGACTTAGTATTTCTGTAGAGTCCCAAGTTCGAGAGCTGGAAGGGATCTTTGAGACCATCCGTGGAGATGCCTGCATGTGCAGAGCCGGCAACCAAGGTGAGAGGGATGACGGGACTTGCACAAGTTTACGTTGAGAGGAAGTGATGGAAGGAAGCCCCGGATGGAGGTCTTCCAAGCCCCAGGCCAGCGCTCTTTCCATCCGGTCAGTCAGCTGCTCAATAAGCATTTATTAAGTGCCTCCTGTGTGCCAGACCCTGCACTAAGGCAAAAGACGACCTTCTCCCTCAGGGAGTTTATAGTCTAAGAGGGGAGAGAAAAAGCAAACAGCTCAGCACAGTCAGGTTATAGAGAGGATGGATGGGCAATAATGAACAGAAGGAAGGCTCTAGAACTAAGAAGCTTTGGGGAAGACTTCCTGGAGAAGGGAGAATTTTAGTTGGGACTTAAAGGAAGCCGGGGAGGTCAGTAGTGGTGGAGTCGGGGAGGGAGAACATTTTCAGACACGCATGACTGGAGCCAAGAGATGGAATAACCAGGAGGCCAGTGTCACTGGACCGAAGAGTCCATGTAGGGAAAGAAGGTGTAAAGAAGACTGAAAAGGCAGGAGAGGGGGGCAGCTGGGTAGCTCAGAGGATTGAGAGCCAGGCCCAGAGATGGGAGATCCTAGGTTCAAATCTGACCTCAGACACTTCCCAGCTGGGTGACCCTGGGCAAGTCACTTGACCCCCCCCCCCCCATATTGCCTACCCTTACCACTCTTCTGCCTTAAAGCCAATATACAGTGTTGACTCCAAGATGGAAGGTGAGGGTTTAAAGAAAAAAAGAAAAAAAAAAGAAGAAAAGGCAGGAGGGGGTTATAAAGGGTTTTGCATGTCAAACAGAGGATTTTATATTTGTTCCTGGAGGTGATAGGGAGCCATTGACATTCCTTGAGTAGGGGAGTGACATGATCGATCTAGAACTTTTAATAAAATCCTTTTGGTGGCCAAATGGAAGATAGACTGGATGGAGGAGAGCCTGGGGCAGGCAGCTCTCCCCCTACACCAAGCAGCTATTACAGTAGTCCAGGAAGGAGGTGATGGGGGCCTGCATCAGGTGGGGCAGTATCAGAGGGGAGGAGGGAGCTTATTCAAGAGATGTTATGGTGAAAGTGAGAGGCCTTAGCAACGACTTGGATATGAGGGACGAGAGGTAGGGAGGAACCTAGGATGGCTCCTGGATTGTGAGCCTGAAGGGCTGGGAGGACAGTAATAGGGAAAGTAGGAGAGGGGAAGGTTTAGAGGGAAAGAGAACAAGCTCTGTTCCAGATACTGAATCTCAGCTGTCTACTGGACATCCAGTTGGAGGTTTTGAGATGCAGTTGGTGATGTGAGATTGGGGATCAGCAGAGAAATCGGGACAGGATGGGCAGGTCTATCAGCACAGAGATGGTAGTGAGATCACCAAGCGAAGCCGTGCCAAGGGAGAAGAGCCTAGGACAGAGCCTTGAGGGGACATCTACAGTTAGCTGGCATGATCTGGGGGAGGATTCAATACAGGAAATTTGGAAAGAGCAATCTGGTGGGTATGAGGAGAACTAGGAGAGAAGAGGGGCAGAGAGAAGAGAGTATTAAGGAGAAGAGGGAGTATCCAGGGCTGCAGAGAGGCCAAGAAGGATGAGGAAAGGTCTTCGATACACCAGCTAAAATATCATCAATAACTTTAGAGGCAGAATCTTTGGTGGAATGACCATGTTGAAAGCCGGATCGTAAGGCCAAGCAGTTAATAAACACTTGTTGAATGCCTACTTTGTGCCTCCCACTGTGCTAAACATTGATTAAGTGACTCTCCGTACAAACACAGCTGGGTGTCATCTAAGCCCCCATCCATTGTGGCCCTAGACTGATGCTTCATGGGGATGTGGAGGGCAGCAGGAACTCCGAGGGCACGGCGGGCTTTGGGCGATTTTAGAATCATGGATTTAGAGCTGGTGAAGACCTGAGAGACCAACCAGGCAACTCCTTCATCTTTCAGAGGGGGAACCTGAGGTCCATAAAGGGAAAGTGTGGCCTG
>NW_025361160.1:0-3116 GCF_016433145.1 Gracilinanus agilis
CTTTGTGATCCCTTTTTGGGTTTTCTTGATAAAGATATTGGAGTGGGAAGCCATTTCTTTTTCCAGCTAATTTTGCAAATCAGGAAATTGAGGCAAAGAGGGTTAAGTGATTATCCAGCATCATCCAAGCAAGTAAACATCTAGGTTCAGATTTGAACTCAAATCTTGCTGACGCCAAGCTTGGTGCTTTATCCACTTAGCCACCTGGCTGAATAACTTTCTTCAATTATTTGAAAAGCTGTTGCATGAAAAATTGAAAGGTGACCCAGGTCTCAGTGGCCATTGAAGGCAGAGCAGGAAGAGACCTTCTAACCTAGGCCATGTAGTCCAACCTCCTCATTCTACAGATGGAAGAAACAAAGGCTCAGAAAAAGGGAATGGGGATGACCTGCTGAAGGTCACATAAATTTGTGCATTTTTAAACCCCTATCTTCTGTTTTAGAACCAGTACTGAGTATAAGTTCCAAGGCAGAAGAGAAGTAAGTCTAGGCAATGGGACTTGCTCAAGGTCACACAGCTAGGAAGTATCTGAGGTCAGATTTGATCCCACGACCTCCTATCTTCAGGCCTGGATTTCTATCCATTAAGCCACCGAGCTGCTCCACGTTAGTTTTAAGTGACAAATCCAGGATGTGAATGCAGGTCGTCTGACTCCATTTCCCACACTTCTTATGGTACAGCAAATTCCTTCTTGGTCTGAGTCTTAGAGAAACTAAATGACATGCCAATGGTCACATGAGGAGTGTCAGAGGAATCTCCAAAATAACATCAGGAAAGCAAGTCCTAACTAGCCAGAAACTCTTCAAGTCCACATCAGGGAAGATTGGAGTTTTCACCTTGGGTCCTAAGTGAAGTACAGGAAGGTTTGTCTCCAAATGGTTGGTGATGGAGGTATGATCATTTTTGGCCGCAGCCAACTAACAGAGAGACACCGTCTCTGAAGATGTGGAGGACTCTCCTTGACAATAAGAC
Organism: Gracilinanus agilis; assembly: GCF_016433145.1. Taxonomy (NCBI): domain Eukaryota; kingdom Metazoa; phylum Chordata; class Mammalia; order Didelphimorphia; family Didelphidae; genus Gracilinanus; species Gracilinanus agilis. The sequence continues at coordinate 973 of NW_025361160.1, forward strand.
AGAGAGTCCTTGCACTGATGAACTCACCAAGACTGGGAGAGCAAGCTAATACATAATATGAAACCAATTTGGAGATGAAATGGATTCTAGGACAAGTGACAGAGGCTCCTCGCACTGAAGGCTTCAGTCAGGACCTCTAGCATGAGTTCTGAGAAGTCCACAAGATCTTCTGAAAGAATCTAGATGGGTGAGCCCAGACGTATGGAGGGAACCTACTCATTTAGCCTGTGTGCCTCAAAGCCATCAAAACCTCGTGGATCAGAAATCACATTTCACTTACTTTGCCCCCAGATGTATTTGCACTGTCTGTCCCTGGTTTTACATCTTCCTCCAAAGCAAATGCCCTATAACACACAACATGAAAAAAGATTGTGCAAAAATAGGGAGTAATCCAACAATCGAAAAAAACATAATAGAGAAATATCTAGAAACATATATCTCAAATATAACATACAATTACAAATATATGATTTTTATTTTATATTTTATTCTATATGACAAATAATGTATATTTTCTATTAGAAATAGGCATATTTTATTTAAAAATATAGTTTATTATAATATTTATTTATAGTATTTCTAAATATGCATGCTTATATGTAGAAATTAGAAATTTCTCTATATTGATATTGTTATCCATATTAAATTGTACATTTCTACATCTATAGAAATATGCATTTCTACATAAAGAAATTAATTTCTATATGTAGATATACATATTTCTAAATATAGAGAGAAATGAAATGTTTCTCTATAGCATAATCATTCATTTCTCTCTATATAGAAATTGCACATTTCTATATATTGAAATATATCCTTTTATAAATATATAAGATGTACATAATATTCATATAGAAATATTTATAATATATTTTCCAGAGTTACTTGAGAAGTATTTTAAAATAATGTTGATATTTTAATTGCTGTCAATATTTCCTTTGTGCCAGGGCATCAAAGTGAATCACATTCAAGAACTGGTTTGTCTTACCTGAAAATTATCACATGAGTAGCCATCCATCTTATGGATATTTGGGGCACACTAGAAAAGAAGAACACAACCATGTCAATACAATACAAGGCAAGAATTATAATTCTGAAAATAACCTTTAAAGGGGCCTTCTTTTAAAGGACTAGATAGTCAACACAAAACCCTTAGGTCAAAAGCAGCCTGACTGAGCCTGAGTTGTACCCATGGGAGATTAAAAAAAATAATAAAACCTGTTTTTACCTAGCTAGCTAGCACACATGAATTGGCAAAGTAGTACAGCCAAACCACTTAGCCAATGCTTCCTCAGTACGAGTGATAGAGCCAGGTGCCGTGCCAGAGAGCTTGGATCAATTAGCAAATGTAATTACAGTTGAATTTAATGAATGACATAATTATATCCACAAAGTCTGCAAACATATGGATTTCCAATCATATGGGCCACTACTGAAAAGCCTGGATGCCTTAGATGAGATGGTTAAATTGGATGCTCCCACTGTGTACTTCAGTTGCAGTTTCTTAACTTTTTTTGCATGGCATGGACCTCAGTGGCAGCCTGGGGAAGCCTATGGAACCCTGTTCAGAAGAAAGTTTTTAAATGCATATAATCCACGGTGTTATGATGCAAACCAAGGCTTAGTGAAAATAAACATGTGTTTTCCCATCCAAGTTGACAAATCTTCAGGAATTTATCTATGTAGCCCTTGGAGGTCCACGGACCCCAGATGGAGGGCTTCTGACTTCAATCCTTTAATGATATGTAATGAGAGAAGAAAGGGTAATAGAAAAAACAGTCCCTTAAAGTCTCACTCACTTTATCAGATGACCCTGAAAACAAGGGCAAAGCACACTCAGACACAAATCAGTGGAAACATAACTGGACAGATGGGCATGGAGGACACAGACAGCTGGCAGCCTCTAGCCACATGTGGAGCTCAACATGAGTGCCCCTGGCCATGGCAGGAGCAACATCTGTATCCAAACAACTGGCAAGAAGAAGAGAAGGATGCAGCAAGAGTTCCCTTTTTACAGTTGTGAGATTGATGGCAGGTCCTATGTGCAAAATGCAGTCAAGAGGCATCTATTTTAGGAATCTTTTACTAGGATTTGTATACTGTCCTGCCACTTTATTCTATATACTAATGCATGTGTTATATAT
>NW_025361161.1:0-6414 GCF_016433145.1 Gracilinanus agilis
GTTATTTCTTCCTTGATGTTCAGTTGATTGAATGTATAGCCCAGCTTTATACAGAAGTCGAAGGTGTGGTAGCAATTGAAACAGGATGCAGGTAACCTAAGCTGATTTGGTTTGGCCTACCCAAATCCCAACCAACCTCCCCAAGTCCCTTCTCAGGATTGAGAGAGCTTCTTGTTCAATTATTTTTCCTTTTTATAGTCCTGCCAGTAACTGCTTCTCCTTGCTGGCTCATGGCAATCTAGGTTGGTTCCAAATTCTAAACTGCTGAGTCACTCATCCTGCTCTCCATTTTGTATATGAGAAATGATATTACAATATATATATACATATATGCACATACACATATATAAATATCTCTTTCACATTGCAAGAGTTAGCTTAAGAACATGACATCCTCAGGGTCTGTAAAATCCACCTAAATTTTTTGGCTCCCTCTTTCTATCAGAGAAGTCCAAATTTTTTTTCTTTTGGGGTTTTTTTTACAGGACTTTATTGCAAAATTTGGGTTAATTATTTGATTATCGACTTTATGTGGGTGAATGTTAAGCAAAGATAGTATATGAAAAAGAAAATTTTAAATATAAAATAAATATGAAAATTATATATATATTTGGGTGGCCTTTGTGTTTGTGTTGTTTGTGTGTGTAATTATTACACCCAGGTTGTATTAGTGTCACAGCTATCAGGATAGTTAAAAAAAAGGAAAATGATTAACTAATTGCATTAAAATTAAAATATATTCTTCACACTTTAATATTAAGTTGAAATGTTAGAAAAAGATTGAAAAATTCAAAATCCAACAAAAAATCCTCAGAAAACAGATATAGCAGGCTTGCAATTGAGATGACAATTATACATAATACAAAGGGGTAGCATTATTTATACTAGAGAAAATATTAGAAGCCTTACTAATAAAAATCAAGAGCACAGAAAGGTGTCATTAGAAACTCTGAGGTAGGGTAAAGGGAGGAAAACTATCCCAATTTATGAATGATGAAATGATTTACTTAGACTATATGTGAAATTTAGTAAAGAAACTAACTGAGATAAAAAACAAAACAAAACAAAACAAAAAACGTGGGGTAACAAGAAGGAACATATAAGCTGAACTGAGCTCTCTAGCACCGTGCTATCCACTGTGTTTGATCCGGTTTTCTTTCCTCTTGAAGCCCTGCTTTCTCTCTCTAGGTATGAGGAAGCTAAGCTGTCTGTGGTCTGGGGTTTGGCTCTCTCTAAGCCACCATCTTCTGGGTGTTTTTGCTGTGTTTCTCTGTTTTTCTCCTCCAGTCACCTCTCCAGTGCCTATGTTTGACTCCCTGAGTCTGGTGCCAGTAAAGCCCTCTCTCCCAAACTGGGGCACCCACTGGCCCTGAGATTTCCCAGGCTGCTGGAGACTCCGCACAGCACATGGAGGAGGTGTCCTGTGATCTTGGGATTCCCTTTCTACTCACTCGGACCCAACAGTTCAAGAATAGAAGCCTTTTTCTTCACGTACCTATTTAGATATGCTGCAGTAGGGTTCCCCCTGCTCTGTCCTGTTATTAGATTTGGTGATCTTTCTTCTCGAAGCACATTGTTTTCTATCTCAGTGTGTAAAGGTGCTGAGGTTTTAAGATTCGCTCTGTCTACACCACCATCTTCCTGGAAGTCTCTGACCCAGGACAATTCTGAGGGATTTATGGAAAAGGATGCTCTCCACATTCAGAGGAAGAACTACAGGAGTGGAAACACAGAAGAAAAACAACTGCTTGAACACTTGGATTGATGAGGACATGATTGGGGATGTAGACCTGAAAAGACCACACCAATGTAACTATCAATAATATGTAAATAAGTCTTGACTGACGAAACATGTTAAAATCAATGGAAATGTGAGTTAGCTACAGCAGGGGTGGGGGGTGGGGAAGGTTGAGGGGGTGAAGGGTAAAATAAAAACATGAATTATGTAACCATGGAAAATTTATCTAAAAATAAAATTATTTAAAAAAAGAAACAAACTGAGATAATAAAGTTCAGGAAATAGCAGGAAACAAACTACATTCACCAAAATCAAAAGCATTTCTCTATAGCAAAATCTAATAGGAAATAATAGAAGAGTTAGCTCATTATAAAATACATACAGAACTTATACAAAATATGGAACACAAACTAGCAATGTACACTCAATCTATTTATTAATATAAATACAAAATTCCTTCAAGACATAGCAAAATAATACTTAAAGAACACCCACTAATGTGCAGACCCAGTTATAAGATAGAATTTTCACTATAGTGTAGCACCCTTTCTCAACTCTACAGTTTATACTTCCGGTATCAGTTTGAATTCCAAGAGGGTAGTTACTATCTTCAATTGTAAAGGTAATTCTACAGTGCTAGAAAAAAGTAGTTTCAAACTTTGAGTACAAGGGTGAGGTGAGAGGCAAATGTATAGGATACCCTTGGGACAAAATTTCTGTTAAAAAAACTGTTACAAAGTCTACTTTACCAGGTTCTGGATTTTTATTAACTTCATAGCTGAGATTCTTCAACTCTAAAGAGTCATATTCCTTGAAGGTACTCATTCTTGTCTGTATATGGGTGTGCATCTCAGCTTTGGGAAAAATGCAATTGCTTCTTACAGATCCAAGAGTAACCTATCCAAAGGAAGGCATCTTCCCCAAGAAATATTCCCTGTCTCTGATTCTTTAACCAATAAATAGCTTGTAATTAAAAAAAAACAACTCTAAAAGTTGTGACTTATTTTCTAAGAAAATAGCAACAAAAATGTCCTGTGTTATGTCAATTGTTGCTCAGTTGGTTCAGTCACATCTGACATTTTCTCACCACATTTGGGGTTTTCATGGCAAATATCCTTGAGTAGCATATCATTTCTTTCCAAAGCTTGTTTTATCAATGAGAAAATGAAGCATGCAGATTGAAGTGACTTGCCATGGGTCACTCAGGCCGTATTTGCACTCAGGAATTTCTGCCTTCAGGTCAAGTGCTCTATTCACTGCACCACCTAGCTGTTCTGTGAGCTACCTAAATTCAATGGATCAAACCCCTAAATCCTCTCAAATTAATTAAAAAAACCAAATTTATTAACTAAAAGCAGTGTTGTGGGGTTAAAGGAAGTTTTCTTTTTTTTTTTTTTAAATCATTACCTTCTGTCTTGGAGTCAATACTTTGTATTGGCTCCAAGGCAGAAGAGTGGTAAGGGCTAGTCAATGCAGGTCAAGTCACTTGTCCAGGGTCACATGGCTAGGAAGTGTCTGAGGCCAGACTTGAACCTAGGACATCCTATCTCTAGGCCTGGCTCTCAACCCACTTAGCCACCCAGCTGCCCCATGAAGGAAGTTTTCTTAACATCTAATGGACACTATCATTACATGCTGGACCCTTTTGAGTAAGTTAATTTTATCAAGGACAAAGACATCCTCTTCTGAATATGGAAAAACAAGCAAATATATTAGGACATGGTCCTAGTCCAATAAAGACATGGTCAAAACACAAGAATAGTTTTTAAAATAAATATAAAATGCTCTAAGTTGCTAATTAACACACATCTAAAGTAACTTAAAAAGGACAAAAAATAAAAATGATAGTTGTTGGAAGACAGGCTTACAATTATGCCTCTATTTGAATTATGAAGTAATCCATACTTTCTGGAAAGCAATTTGGAACTAAATCTAAAAAGTCACTAAACTGTGCATATCCTTTCACTCAGTAATGCAATTACTAGGTTTATATTCTATGGATATAAAAAGGAAAAGAACCATGGTATATTTATAGCAACCCATTTTTGCTACTGAAAAGAACTTGAAACAAATGTGTATGTGTGTATAATTTAGGGAACCAAAGAATAAATATTGAACATGAATATTTTTATGTTTTAAGAAATGAAAAAAGGATTGAATTTAGACAAAACTTAGATGACCTAAATTCCCCCCAAAAGATATTTTACAGAATAAAATAAAGAAAACCAGAGAAATATTTATTTGATGGCAAAAAAATAGTAATGGAAAAAATATTCTGAAAGCCTTAAAAATCATAATCAACACAGTGTTCAATCATGACTTTCTAATACTAATGCTAAATTATGGTTTAACTCTTGCCTCTCAGCACAGAGATAAAGATCCATATTTTTGATATGACATACATCTTCATTCATGCCTTTGTATTTATATTTGTCACTATACATGTATATCACCATGGAAAACCTATTTATAGGTGATAATGATTACATTAAACAGATGCTCTCTTTGTGTTGGTACAGAAGTGGATTGGGGAATGCCTAAACAAGATCTGGCAGATGATTGTGATGGAATACTACTGGGGCTTAAGCAGTGATAAGTAGGTCAATTTTGGGGAAAAAATAATAAGACAGGAAATTATAAAGAGTGAAATGAGAAGAACCACAAAAACATTATGTAGAATAACGGAAGTATTGTTTGAAAAATGACTTGTGTATGTCCATCTCCTGAGAAAGAACTATTAAACAGAAATAAGAAATAGTAATGTGTATGTGTGTAATCATACATATATATGTATATGTCAAATCATACTTCCCTCAAATGGGGGTAGTAGAGGTAAGAAAGGAGTAAAATGAGTGTTTTAATGTAACAAACAAGCAAATAAATAAATAAAATGAAATGAATGAGTCAGTGAACCAATAAAAATAAGAAGCAAAGAAATGATGATTTATTAAATATTTATTTTTTCCAGATACTATTCAAAGTATTTTTAAAATATTATTTCATTTGATCTTTAAAACAACCCTGAGAAAGAGATGCTCTTATGAGGCTCATTTTATATTTCAGAAAATTGATAAAGGCTGGTTTTCTCTAGAGACCAGATATGGGAAGAAGGGAGAAGACAGAAAAATCTTACGTGGATGAAAAGTTGACAGGATCAAGGGGGTCATGAATGGGATCAATGATTCCATTTTATTGAAAATATAGGGAATTTTGGGAAGATGTTGGCTTAGAGAGAGAGCAAATCTTTAGACCTCCACACCCTTTTCACACTGAGATAAAAAATAAAGTGTGTTGAGAAGAAATGAAACCAAATCTAACAACAGGACAGAGCAGGATGATCCTTCTGCTAGAGAAAGCTCAAGAGGTACACCAAGAAAAAGGCTTGAATTCTTTGCCTGTAGGGTCTGAGGGTATAGAAGGGGAATCCCAGGACCCCTCCCCCACAGGCTGTGCAGAGTCTCCAGCAGCCCCTGAAATATATGGGCCAGAAAACACACCAACCTGAGAGAGGGCCTTGCTGGTGCTGGACTCAAAGAGTTGAAAACAGACATCAGGGAGGTGTCTAGAGAAGAGAGGAAGAGAAAGACAGCAAAAATGCCGGGAAGATGGTGACTTAGATGGAGCAAAACTTGAGACCTACTTGCCTTACAACATCGAGATAAAAAACAAAGCACTTTGAGAGGAAAGAAAAGCAAATCTAACAACAGGAAAGAGCAGGGGGATGCTACTGCTGGACAGCTTTGCAAAAATACTCAATCTTTCCCCCCTACCCACTTTTTCTCTTGAGGTTTTAACCTCAGGGCAGATTAAGCAGATAGATAAACCTAGTCCAGGCTTAATCCCATCAACTGGGCAGACAAGAAGTCTTCAGAGGGAAGGGAAACTCCAACACCCTCCCCCCATAGACTGCAGAAAATGTAATTACAAACCTCCATTGCCAGCTGAGGAAAGATCTTTCATCAAAAGCTTGTTAAATCCATCTACTTAAACTAGCAGAACAGAAAGAGGGAAAATTGTGAGTAAACAACAGAAAAAGAGAAAAGAATTTACAATTGACAGCTTCTTTCTAGGAAGACAAAAGAGTGCAAATAAAATAGAAGAGGAAGAAACGCCAGCAAATTGGACACAGGCTTTGGAAGATCTCAAAATTCAATTAAGTCAAGAACTTCAGGAAATCAAAAAGCAATCAAGAGAGGCTGAAGAAAATTTGAAAAAGGAAATACAAGAACTAAAACAAGAAAAATAGTCTTAAAAGTCAAAATTTCCTAATCCCCTCCATTATTGTACCTCCTTTTCTCCCCTATACCTTCTTATTCTCCTCTTATTGTTCTTTTGGGTGTTTTTAAGCTACCCTCCACCCTCTCCCTCCCTAGTGTTGCATCCCTCTCTACCAGTCCATTTGTTACCCTTCTACTTCTATATAAGGCTCGAATCACTAATCTACCCTAATGGATGATTATTTTTTTCTTCTTTAAGTTAATTTCAATGCACTTACAAATTAAGTATTTCCTCTTTCCAACCTCTTTACCCTTCCAGTATATTGGTCTTCTCTCCTGTTTGCCCCACACACTTCTTTATGGAATATAAATTTACTCTGTTTTGTCTGTTTTCTCATTTCTCTTAATATTATCTTCTTTTTTCTCTCTAATTTTATATATATATATATATATATATAT
>NW_025361162.1:0-4502 GCF_016433145.1 Gracilinanus agilis
TCTCACTCCACTGAGCTACCCAGCTGCCCCCGAGTCATTCTTTTTTTGTAAGAATGGACAGCGGGGAGCTTGGCAACCTGACCAGCAGAGCCGGGATTAAGGCAGAAACGCCTCTCGAGAATGGCTCCTGCATCCCTCCGGATCTTTGCAATGTGGCAATTACAAGAGCATCGCTAAGATGCCCACTTTAGGAATGAACAATCAGCCCTGAATGGAGGAGAAAAGCGTCCTTATTTGAGCACAAGGCAGCTAGAATTAGGAACCTCGCTGGGACATATGTGGACCGCTCTTGATTTTGAGTGATCGGTGACTCACTGTTTACTATATCCATTCATAGCCCGTCACAGAAATAGTGCTACTCCTGCCATTAGAAGGCTTTTCTTAGCCTTGCTTGCCGCTAAGTGGAATCGGGGAAAGTTGGAGAAAATTGACTACCATTCTTCCCTACCCTGCTGAGCTCATATAAAAGCGAAAAGGGAGAGTGGCTTGCTGTCAGCTTGCCCACGGAGGACCACAAAGCCCCCATGAGAAGGATTTTGTTCAAGGCTTCCATTCTGGAATAGTAATTACATGTTTTTTTTTTTTTAAGTGAAAAACTGTTTTTAAAATGACCAGGAAATTGGAAGTAGTTTGAGGAGAATTAAGACTTTTCCAACCACAGACCTCCCCACATTTCACAACCTATCACACGGAACATCTGTTCCTCCAGGCCTTCCAAGCTCCCATCGCTCGTCTCTCTCTGACCATCATTTGTGCATCTGTCCCACTTCTGCTGCCCAGCGTCGAGGCATACGTTTCATTTGCTTCTGATTTGCTGTCTGATTTCCCATTTTTGATGGTTAGCTCTTTGAGGAGCCCTCGGCCTCTCGGAACTGGAGCGGCACCTGTCCCGGGCGTAGGTGCAGGTCCGACATATGCTCACTTTCAAAGTCCGGTCTGGATGCCTCTTGGAGCATTTATGCATGGTTAGAGCATATGCAGAACAACATGATCCCGCATGAATTGAACATTGTATTTCATTTGACTCTATTATTGCTCAAATAAGATTCCTCCAACCCTGCTTCCTAACCTGAGGGAATGGTCCAGGCTTTTCTGTATCCCCTCCATCCTGGACTCCTCCCCTCTCCGATACAATGAGCTGACACTGGCTCTGAAGGGAGGATGCTAGAACTTTTATTGGCTGGCTGAGAAGGGTCCCTTTCTTTTTAAAGAGAAGACTTGTTTTAGATGGTTTAGTTGGTTTTTGTTTGGAGGAATTCTCGGTTGGGTAGTGCCTGGGATCCTTTTTTTGCAGGACAGGTGGTTCTTTGTTAAGGGAAGAGTTTTTTCCTCCTTAAACATTGTTTCATTCAAATGATTTTGTCTTCTTTCTGAATCTAGATTGAGAGACTGGGTCAAGAGAGATCTTGTCCTAATTCCACCCTTCTGCACCTCTTTTTTTGGGCAAAGTTCTAACAATATGATTCCCCTGTTGGAGAAGCTTCTGTGGTTCTCTATTCCCATGATTCCTCTCTATTTCCCCCGATTCCTAGGCTCTAATACCATGGGAAGCCTTTGAAGCCTCTTTTTCCTTTTCCTTCAAGTTATTAGTGTTTTACTTCTTTCCTCAGATCTAATACTCTGCATATATTTTCAGTTTACTTATCTTTGAATATTCCATTTCCTCTCCATGTAATCTAAATTCATTGAGGCAAGGTATTGTTTTGTTTTCAACTCTGTGTCCCCAGCACAGAGTGGCACATGGGAGACACTTTGTAAATGTTAGTTGAATTTTATTGAATTCAAGGGAAGGAACTTGCTGGTCCTTCCTTTTGGGGCCTAAGATTGTTACACACCACACACAAAAACAAACATATGCACACACATATCCATATCCATATTATTCAATCAATAAATAGTTTTTATGATGCTGACATGATGACAATAAAAAATAAATAATAATAATAACTGATTCATTTAGGGCCTTAAGATTTACAGAATTTTTGTAGTTATCTCATTTAGAAGAGTCCTCAATGGCTATGGCCAGCTAAGTGGCGCAGTGGAGAGAGCACTGGGCTTGGAAGTGCTCTTAAGACTCATCTATCTTCATAAGTTCAAATCTGGTCTCAGACATTTACTAGTATATGAACCTGGGGCAAATCACTTGATGTTGTTTGTCTCAGTACCTCATCTGTTAAGTGATATGGACCACCCTAGTATCTGTGCCAAAAAGAATCCCAAAATGGGGTCACAAAGAGTGAGACATGGCTGAAATAACGGAACAATCACAAATACTGAACGAGAATCTTCTATACAATATAGCCAATGAATAGTCTTCTAGCTTTTGCCTGAAAACTTCTAAGAGGAAATCCATTCTATCCTGATGCAACCCATTCTGCTAGGAGTCACTCAGAGAAATAGGGTCTTTAATGGAGTCTTTTATCTGGATCCCATCAAGGTCAATACAGCTGGCAAAGCCCTGTACTGATTCTGGTGGCCTGAAAAATTGGGCCATAGGATGGATGGCTTATCCAAAAAAATCTGACCCCTCTCTGTGACTCCCTTCTTATCAACTCTTTTAATTACTGAAAGCATTATAATCTAGTTTTTTAGGATAATCTCAAGTCCCATAGAAAACCCCTAAGTACTCTATAGTAAGCCAGCATTTAATAAGTTAACAGCCCTTTCCCCTCAGTCAAGAATAGCAGAAAATAGCAGAAGCTGCTTGTATCTTTTTTCTCTGCTTCAGACTTCTCAAGGACACTGCATGGCAGGTCCAAGTAAATTCCATTTTCACTTTAGTACCTTCCCACACTGAGCTGTACCCCCACAATCTTAAAGGCTCATCCTTTAACCTCGGACACTGACTTGTCCAGGTATAATCTACATGAGAAAAAATACGCTATATGCCAGCTGTGATGTAATTCTTTAATCTTGAGTGTTTCTATACAGATTTTGATTTCAAATGTACTTTGTAGAACAAAACTGTTCTTGGAAACATGTATAAAATAAACCATAAGTTCAATGCCTGTGGGAGCAGTCATGAGCTAACAAGTTAGACTGACAGTTCCCAGTTTCTGCTTCATTCTTTCTTACCTAAACTGTACACCTTTCCAGACCCTTGGTGCTGCTGGCAGGCTTCTAGCACCATTCCACTTTGATATGGTTCTAATTGTTAAGAAATTTGTCATTCCCTCCCTACCCCACCTTTTTTGTACTTATTCTTACTCTCTAGGATAGAACATAAATCAAATCCCTCTTCCATTAGACAGTCCTTCAAATTCTTGAGCTTCATAAGAACCCCATGAAACAGTTATTAAAAGAAATTTCCATGCTATAAATGATGAGATGGAGGCTCAAAGAGCTTTTGTAATTTATTTATGATGAATATGGAGTCAGTATTCATACCCAAATCTTCCTGATGCTGACTGCAGCCATGCTACTTCTCACATATAAGTATAAGTGTGTGTGTATGTGTGTGTGTGTGTGTGTGTGTGTGTGTGTGTGTGCATGCAGGGGTTCTTAATGTATTTGTAGAGTTTGCTCCCTACCCACCAATACATCTGTTCAATGAAATGCAATTTAGCAAAGATATACTAATCATGTACTAGGCTCTTTTGAAAAGGCAGATACAGATGTGATTTTAACAGTCAGAGAACCTAAAATGTTAGGACTTGATGAAATCTGGAAACTGTTAACATCTTAGACTCTGACCCCCTTGTTTGAAAAATGAAGGCACTGATACTCAGGTTGTTGAACAGAATTGCCCCAAGGTATAATATCTAGTTTAGCAACAAGATCAGGACTGGAACTCACATCTTTTGGCTCCTAATATAGTGATTTCTACTGTGCCATATTCAACTTCCATCCACAGTACTTGTTTCATCAATGGTTATAGCTTAAAATGAATGACTTGGAGGGAAAAAATGTCACTATGACCAAGTTTTGGTGAGGATCATCCTTTAATAGGAGGTAATTTCTTCGAAATTCACATAGGCTCAGAATTTGAGAACTTGAAAAGACCTCAGTGGCCATCTAAGTTATCCACTTTGAGGAGGAAACAAGCCTTTGGAAGGAAAAAGACTAATATGAAGTCTTACAGATAGTTAAATGCCAGAGACAAGATCTGAACCCAGGGCTTCCTATTCTAGATTAATTGTTCTTTCTAATGTAATATAATCACTCATTAAATGTGGACCTATCTCCCAGGATTTTTGTGAGGATCAAAAAAATAAGATAACACTTGTAAAATCTTTTGTAAACCTTTAAGTGTCACATACATGATAGTTATTATTTTTTAAACCTGTCCATTTAGCTCTCGTACTAATTATTCAGTGAGTATGTTGCCTGATGAGTCTGGGACCAAAGTTCTAGATGGCTCTGGGACCAAGGCTAGGAGCAATTCAATGATTGTCTAAACTCACATAGGTAGTAGGTTAAAAAGTGAGATGTGAACCCAGGTTCTCTGACTCTGGAGCCAAAATTCATTCTCTCTCTCTCCCTCTCCCTCTCCCTCTTCCTCT
>NW_025361163.1:0-1745 GCF_016433145.1 Gracilinanus agilis
GTTGTTGACCCCTGCTCTAAGGAATAGCATCTCATATTTACTTAGTCACTTAAAGCTTGAGCTTTCTGTATAACAGCCCTATGAAGCAAGTCCTACAAATATTCTTCTTGCCTTTTTACAGATGAGGAAACTGAGGCATAGAGAAATTAAATATTGCTCAGGGTCACACAGTTGGTATCACAGGCAGGATTTTAACTCAGATGTCCTGATGATGAGTCCAGCATTTTTCCACTATACATAACTTTATTTTAGGGGTTCTTAACCTCTTTTGGCATCATGGACCTCTGGCAGTCTGGCAAAATTTATGAACCTTTCTTCAGAATTAAAAAAGAATTCAGAATTGAAGGAAATGCTGAATTACATTTAGATGTTATTAAAGGTAAAGATGCAATTCTTTTTCTAACCAAGTTTATCCTCCCTGAAATCCATCCACGGACCCCCAAATTAAGGACCCCTCATCTAAAAGGAAGCATGGCTGTTCCCTTGCAGACCCATCTGCTAATTAATACGCAGTTCCCCAAGGACTAGAGAGTAGTTTTGTCCCCTTTGTAACTCTTAGCATTGGTGTTAGCAATTATCCTCCTCTAGAAATCACTCAGGGGAGTCCATCTCCCAAGAAATATCCAATTCCCTCAGGATCTGGCCTTTCAAGAAGTTGTCAGCTTGGTCTCTATGTTTATTCTCTCTTTGTAGACCTATCCCTAATGATTCAGCCCCCAATTCTATTTTCTCTAAAGTCTGAGCCAACAGAATAAACCCCAGGGTTTGGGCATCTTGAAGAGGGACTTAAAAACTTTTATCTCCGCTTATTCAAAACCTTCCTTCCCCAAGATATAAGCAGGGATATAACTGATGGGATTCCGAGTCACAGCTGTGTGCACAAATCTTCTAAATTAATTGGAAACCTCTGCTTGTTTGCCAAATGAACAAAGGTCAAAAGTTATCGGCTCTTGTAGAACTTAAAAAAAAAATACGACAACACATGTAGCTATTATATTACAAACTGGCACACCTGCTTTTTCCACAGAGGCTGTGTCCAGGTTGTTTTTCCCTCTGTTCTTCCCCATCTCACTGGCCTTGTGAACATCTCAATATAGCTGTTCATTAAAGTCTCCATTTCCATAACACACTCGACTACTAATTTGGCTGCTTGGAATAATGCAGACTCCCTTGTTTCTTTCCTACATAGGAAGTTATCATTTCTTTTGCTGCCTGAATGGGATGGGAACCGACACCGTCTACCCCGTACAGCCTCCCAGGAACTGCCAGCTTGACCTCGCAGCAGGGCCTGTGCCAGGCCCAGCTGCAAACTGGTTAAGCCTATTTCCTGGGTGTCTGATGTCTTTTCCTCTCCTTCAAGACTTCACTAGGTTCTATACCAAAGGAAAGAAAACACAACCGAGAGAAGGTTTGGTTCCAGACTTAGGCTTGATGAGGAGCCTGTGAGATTTGTCAGCAGTCAGGGGGAGGCAGGAACTTCCCCATGGGCCCCTCTGGAGCTCAGGGAGGCATCTTCACACCTCATGGCCAGCGGGAAGGAAAAGAGAGAGACCTTGGTGGGGCAGCTGGGTGGCTCAGAGGATTGAGAGCCAGGCCTAGAGATGGGAAGTCCTGGGTTCAAATCTGGCCTTAGACACTTCCTAGCTGTGTGACCCCAGGCAAATCTAGCCTTTACCAATCAATACATAGTATTGATTCTTAGCAGAGAGAGAGAGAGAGAGAGAGAGAGAGAGAGAGAGAGAGAG
>NW_025361164.1:0-1504 GCF_016433145.1 Gracilinanus agilis
CAGAAACAAGTATTTTCTAATTTGTTAAAATAATCTGCTTCGCCCATTATGATATCATTTGGTGCTTTTTGTGTCCAGCTCCCACAAGTTTTTTTCTGAAAGAAAGTATTCGTGATATAAAAGCATGAAGCTTCCGAGTATTCTGTAAGGTTTTGACCTTTGTCATTCCTTCATCCTGAATTACTCATTCTCACTTATTTCTTAACATTTTCCTCTTTTCCCACATTTGTTTTGAAATCACCAAGTTTCAGATTATTTATTGGTTTAATTTGGAAGCCTTATCAGATTCTTCAAAGAATTTCTTTATCATTTGAATCTCAGCAACCAATATTACTACATTATATGAGCTACAATCATTTTCCAAGTTGGTCTTGTTGAAAATTTCTTGTCATCAGTACTACAATATGTAATGACTATGAAATATTTATTTTTGCCTTTGTGTATACAATAAAACTTAGCCTATCAATTCATCTCTTTGCCTCTGGTAAGAGTAACTATAATACGTCCTTCTATTTAACTGTCTCTTTTTTCTTTCTTCTAGTTTTATTTATAGCAAGAATGTCAACATTGATATGATTCAGTTCCTATAGCAATATACATGCTTGTTAGTCATTGGACAAGGACTTCACATTTAGAGTACTGATGTTTAGGGATAGTCTAAAACCTATGTGATGCTTAGCACCTTCTGCCTCCTTTCCTACCACTCAGCCTCTGTGACTGAAGGAAGAAAAGACATCCATAAAGGACTGAAGGCTATTTTTATTTAGCTTTGTTTCATTGGTTGCCATGGATGCACCCAAAAAATCATCACCAGGTGACCAGTCTACTGGTAATCTGTTTCTTAAATAGTTAGGTGGTTCTCATGGTTTCCAAATATTTAGCTAGGTTAGTCCTCAGATAGTAACAACAACAATAAAAGCTAGCATTAATATTGCAATTACTATGTGCTAGGCACTGTGCTGAATGCATTATAATTATCATCTTATTTGATCCTCTTAATAACCTTAGGAGAGAGGTGCTATTCTTTTCTTTTAATAATTTTTTTCTTTTAATTCTTTTCTTTTAAAGTAGGCATGCACTTGCCTATTGGAATAGCTAGGTAGTCTAGTGGATAGAATGCCTTTGAAGTCGCCAAGTTTCAGACTATTTGTTGCTTTAATTTGGAAGCCTTATCAGATTCTTCAAAGGATTTCTTTATCATTTTAACCTCAGCAACCAATGTTGATGTATGAGCTACAATTATTTTCAAAGTTGGTCTTGCAAACAGGAAGGTTCATCTTACTGAATTCTAATCTGTTGTCAGATACTTACTAGCTGTGTGACCCTGGGCAAGTCACTTAACCTCATTTGCCTCAGTTCCTTATAAGTAAAATGAGCTGGAGAAAGAAGTAGCAAACCACTCCAGTATCTGTTGAGAAACCCCACATGGGGTCATGAAGAGTTAGATATGATTGAAAATGACTGAACATTGACAACTATATGTTAATTAATTATATATATATAT
>NW_025361165.1:0-2744 GCF_016433145.1 Gracilinanus agilis
ACACACACACACACACACACACGCTTTATATAAGATTGTTGCCAAGGACAAATGAAATAATACATGAAAGATTCAAGGACTGTGAAATGTTCCCTAAATCAGAGAATTTCCTGATGAAAGGAGACACGACACAACAACTTCCCCACGAGTGGTCTTCCAGCCTCTGCAAGAAGACTTCCAGCCAGGGAAAAGGACCTGAACTCATTAAAAGACTATTAATAATGGCTGTTAAGTTGCAGCTGAAACCTTCTCTGTGTGTTATCTCTCCTATCAGAATGTGAGTTCCTGGAGAGTCGGGAGTGTGTCTGGTTTTTCCATTTGTAACATCCCCAGCCCTCAGCACAGTGCCTGGCACATGGTGAGCATTTAATAAATACTTCATTCATATAAGCACTTTGAGGGCAGGGACTATTTTGCTTTTGTCTCTGTGCCAGAGCCTGTCACACAGTAGGTGTTTAATAGACATTATTTGCTATTTCAGAATTTTGAGGGCTTTCATGAGGGAAAACATCAGACTTTCTCTGTTAGCCTTAGAGAGCAGAAACTGGAATAATAGGAAGAGATTGCAAAAAAGCAAATGTGGGCTCGATGCTAGGAAAAAATGCCCAACAATTAGAGCTGTTCCAAAGTAAAGGAGATTCAAGAAGTTTAGGGAATGTCTAAGAGGCACTCTTTGGGGTCCAGGTTGGACTCCACGGCTGCTGAGCTCCCCTTCCCGTTCCAAAATATCGTGGCTCTCGGAACAAAGCGTGCACATGGGGTTTGACAAGAGGAGATGATAGCAGGACTTCTTCATGCTAGAAAACATGCTTCCATGAAGGAAGCTAAAGACTGCATTAAGGTTTGTGTGTTTGGAGCTGCCACAGCACCCAGCTGATTTGTTTTGAGCTCTTGAGCCTGCTACAGTAGCACTCGGTTATAGTTTCCCCTACAGGTGGAACTGATAAACGATTTGCCATCTACTTAAAAGAAAATAAAACAAACAAGAACAACAATAAGAAATCCAAAGACTATTTCCCTTTCCTTTGATCTCTTTGGGGGTACAGGTTTAGTAGTGACATTGCTGGGCCAAAAGTTCACATAGTTTTATAGCCTTTTGGGCACAGTTCCAAATTGTTCTCCAAAATGGTTGGATCCATTAGCAGCTCCACCAAGAGGGCATGAGTGTGCCTATTTTTTCACAGCCTCTCCTGCATCTGTCATTTTCCCTTTCGGTCATATGTATAATGGCCGTTGTGTTTTTTGCCTTCTCAATGGGTGGAAGGAGGGAGAGTTTTCTGTTTTGGAATTGAAAATAACATTTTTTAAAAATTAAAAATCCAAATACCAGAAACTAAATTTGAAATGATAGCTAGAGAGGGGGCAGCTGGGTAGCTCACTCAGTGGATTGAGAGCCTGACCTAGAGATGGGAGGTCCTGGGTTCAAATTTGGCCTCAGACATTCCTGGCTGTGTGACCCTGGGCAAGTCACTTAACCCCCATTGTGTAGCCCTTTCCACTCTTCTGACTTGGAACCAATATTATGGTATTGATTCTAAGATGGAAGGAAGGAAGGAAGGAAGGAAGGAAGGAAGGAAGGAAGGAAGGAAGGAAGGAAGGAAGGACTACAGAAATGCCCTTCTGACTCTAACTTACTTTTCAGTTGAACTATTGACCACCATATTGCCCCAACCCCGTCCTTATACAACTGTTTTTCTTGAACTCCAATGTAGAGCTACTATTAATAGTATAGGAATTGGACTTGCAATTTTACTGATATAAGGAATTCCAGAATGAGTAAATTCTTTTACCAATGCATTTGATACCTTCTTTGCAACTTCTAATCTTAGAGAATTGCAAAGGGGACCTTGAGAGTATACGTGACATACAGGATCACCTGGTCAGAGGCAGGATATCACCAAGGTGTGCCACAGATTGAGAGGCTCATCACCTATCCACTAACTAACTGCACTATGTTGCTTCTCCATAGTGGAGATCAATATTAAATGTCACTATTAGATTTGCCTTCATTGTAGTCAGTGGATATCATTCTTAGATACTGATTGGGATCATCTAGTGTCCCAGGTGTTCCTCTCACTTATGAGGGACAATCTTGGTAAGCATGTTATTAATGGAATCCTCCAGTCACTGAGCAGTGATGACCACCAGTCTTTGAGTAATTCTACTAGAAAAGCGTCTCTTCCAAGTGATGCTAATTCATTCATTACCACTCAACTAGCCATTCAATTAACAAGAAATCCATTGATTATATCTTCTTTTCTATGGTGTCCCCAAGAATTTCAAGAGCTGCTCTGTCTAGTCTCTTACTGAACTCCAAGTCATGGGATCTTTGATCTAGAGCTAGAAAGGGACCACGAGTACCAACTAGTCCATCCCCTTATTTTACATATGAGGAAATTAAGACCCCTCCCCACCAAAAACTCAAGTGCCATGTGTAATGATTTAATCTGTCCCAGGTTAAATAGGATCTTAGATATGGAGTCAATAAGGATGTCAGGGGCCATCTAGCCTAAATCCCTCATTTTATAGATGAGAAAATGGAAGCTCAGGGAGGTTGAATGATTTTGAACATATTCTCTTAATCTACAAATTCAAATCTACAAACGTATCTAAAGAGGAAGCAAGATGAATAGAGAGACTTAGGGGATCTTAGGCTAATCTTAAGGAAATAAATATTCTTTTGGCATTTTATTATTCTTGGCTAAAAGTACCCAGAATATGGAATTGGAGGACCTGGGTTCAAA
>NW_025361166.1:0-1348 GCF_016433145.1 Gracilinanus agilis
AAAAAAAAAAGAGTACACTGGGTGGAAGAAAATGTTCTTTGAGGTCTCTGGATCGCTCACCTTTCTCCTCCAAATGATGGCACTAAATCTTGGGTTTCTGTTGGACTGCCTATATCAATAGATTCATAGAAAGGGACTTTGGAAATGGCATCTCATAAAAGCGGGGCTGTGTCAACAGTGCCAAGTTTGGAGTCAGAAGACCCGAGTTGGAATCTCAGCTCTGCCCCTTACCACCTGTTGACCTGGGATAAATCACTTAAAATCTCTGGCCCTCAGTTCCCTCTTTGTGAAATAAAAGGATTGGCCTGTTAATTTAACTGATTAATAGTCCAATCAATTACCAAGCATTTATTAAACACTTGGCTATGCTAGGCATAGAGTTACAAAGAGGGAAAAACAATATGTTCCTTCCCTTCCAGAGCTTATATTGTTTTTGAGGGAGGATCAGGGAAAGAGGAGGTTTGGCCTGTGATCTTCTAAGGTCCAGGAGATCCACGATGGCTCATATTTTTGTAGAGTTTCAAGGTTTACAAAGCATTTTCCTTGAAATATCTCAGCGAGATAGATTAGTACAAGGGCACGCCCATTTTACAGATGAAGAAGATGAGGCTTAAAGATATACAAACATGGTCAAGTAGCTGGCTGGGATCAGAATGGAGACTGGAACTGGGATCTCTCCTGACCACAGGACAACCACATCCTACTTTCTAGATGACTTACTGATTACGTTTTGACCATACAGAGAGACAGCTTTCATCAGAAATGGCATCTGATCAACAATACATGTAAAACCCAGTGGAATTGTGTGTCAGCTAAGAGGGCTTAGGGGGGCTTAGGGGAGAGGGAAAGAACATGAAACATGTAACTAGGGGAAAATATTCAAAATAAAAATAATTAAAATAATTAAAAAATGGCATCTGAGCTCGAGTTCTCATCCTGCCTGTGCCTTCTTCATCCCTCTTCCCCCATAGTTAATTGGGAAGGGCAGAGGGGTCTTGAACATACCCCTCCCCAAATCAAGCACTAATTATCACCTGAATTTTGAGGTTTCAGCCCACAGCCCAGTCCAGGACTAATGAAACTTCAATTCTATTCTCAGAGCTCTTCTACTAATTTGCTGAGTAACCTTGGGCAAGTCACTGGCCTTTTCCAAACCCAAACTTCTCCATCCATCAGAGGGGACAAGTGAGAGACCCTAACACCCATTTCCCTCCCCTATCTTAGGGAAATGACCAGGGTTAATGAGAAGGAAGAGGAGAGAGAGAGAGAGAGAGACAGAGAGAGAGAGAGAGAGAGAGAGACAGAGAGACAGAGAGAGAGACAGAGAGAGAGACAGAGAGAGAGACAG
>NW_025361167.1:0-1929 GCF_016433145.1 Gracilinanus agilis
AGAAATCTGTCAGATCTCAGTGGCTTTTGTTCTTGGGACCAAAGTTCCTTTGGGGCATCCATTACCTAGAGTTCACTGGCATTTAGACTGTCTTTGATCCTCTATCCTCCTGCTCACCAGGATCAACATCTTTGTTCTGAACCTCTGACTTAATTCTCCTTTAACCACTATCAATTTCTGATGGTCAACCTGCATTCTCCTCAAACAGTTTCAGGTACTACCTTTCAACAAACCAGCAAGGATAATTACAGTTTTTTTCAGGGCTCAGAAAGTCTTTTGAATCTTTCTCAATCAAAAAAGCTGAGCAAGGATAAAATGAATTAAAAGGGCAAAGCCATTGTCTTACTTTTGGTCCATATTCTTTGCCTTTGTTTTTATGTATGTGGCCAGTAACAAACCTTACAGACTTTGAGCTAGCCTTCAAATCCATTTTTTTAAAAAATTGATCTTTATACAATTGGTGTGTAGGTGTTATTATTTTACCCTTTTAAGAACTGAGAAAAATGAGCCTTGTAAACTATTTGAGGTAGGACTCAACTCCAGGATTTTCTGTAGTCACTGTACCATGCTGCTTTTACTTTTTACTTTTGGTTGATATATTCACGTATAAGGCAAAGGAAGAAGAGGAAGGAAGGAAAGAAGGAAGTTAAAAAAAAACTGTAAATTTGCATCCTTTTAGAATATCATTATCAGCTATTGGGATTATCCTTGAAAGCATATACTTCCAAGCTTTACTATTAATAGATATTTTGAGATTCTTTTGCCATTTTTATTCTTTGGTAATTAGCATTATCTAGTAGTGATAGACATCATGCATTTGTTTAAAAAGAAATCCCTTTTGGAAATGACATATTCAACAGTTCACCAAGATCAGAGAGCTAAGCTATGCCCTTGGGGTATGCACAGTTTTTGAATGTATAAATGGATAATTTGCAAAACAATTGTTAGCATTTAAATTTATGCAAAAGCTTAAAAAAGTTATGGAGATGATAGAGTTGGCCTTATATCTTTGTCTGAATTTCCTCTACTCTTCCCTCATCTTTTTGTAAATAATATGTGGGGCTTAAGGGTTATGAACTCTATTATAATTTTTAAAGCATGGAATTGGACTCAGATATCCAGCGCATTGATTCTTCTAGAGCATGAAATTAAGCTTCATTTTTTTTTGGCTTAGATCAAGGTCTACATTAAGGATTATCATTTCTAGTTGGAGGTCAAGTGGCTAGAGGGGAGATATAATATTTATATAGTGCCTTTTATCTTTCAAAGCATTTTCATATATACACAGGTGTATACACATATAAAATCTTATTTTATCTTTAGAACAACCTTATAAAGTAGGTAGAACAGGTATTATTAACCACAATTTGCAAATGGAAAAAGAATCCTAGAGAAATTATAGTCTTTGCTTAAAGAAATACATTATCTTAGAGTGGTAGAATCAGGAAGACACAATTCCAAATTCTTTCTCTGAAAAATAGTGGCATAACCATGGAGAGTAAACTGTGGATCTTCATCAGAAAATTATTTTTTTAATATACCAGGAGTTCCCTATTATACTCAAATGATGTCTGGGCCCCAAACCTCTCAAAAACATATATAATCTTATGTATAAGAGGAACTCCTTCCTCCCAGGGTCGTGAATTTTTTTGTTCTTCTGAGCCAGCCCATTGGCTTAGTTGGAAGGCTCCAGAAACTCTGAATTGGTTCCTGAGATGTGATAGACCAGGGTACAGGGAAAGGACATGGAGAAAGAAGCCTATAAAAAATGAGACTGTAGAGGAGATTGACGTTCTTTCTTTGGAGATTTTTGGCTGGGAATCTTTCTGCAATTTGGTGTTGGTGGCTCAAGTGGAAGACACTCTTGTGGGCTGGTAAGATTAGGGTGGTAGGCTAAGAAGAAATATATATATATATATATATATATGC
>NW_025361168.1:0-1006 GCF_016433145.1 Gracilinanus agilis
CCTCTTGTCGCCCCCTCCCCCTAGAAGTGTAGGAGGAGGACGCATTCAGCCTTATTCTTTATTTTCCGTTGTCTGTGTTTGTCCGGGTTTTTTTTTTTTTTTATTTGTTTGTTTACTCTTGTTTGTTTGAACTAATCACCACTTAAGTAAAAAGTCTCTCCAGCCCGCCTGGCCTCCTCCTCCACTTCAGGCCGCATTTATCCGTGGTGAGCGCTCAGGCATAAAAACGTGCTTATCTGCAAATGAATGGCAGCTCTTTGCTTCATTAAAGCGCCTTTCTCTTTTGGCACTCGCATTGTGACCCTTTGATATTAATTCAAAGGGCAATTAAAGAATGCGGCCCATCTTTGAAGTAAAGCATTCAGGGCAAGGAATGGGATGAACCTGGGACTCTGATGGACTGTGCACATTCAACAGGCCTTTTCAAGGCAGTTTGAAGTGACTCAAAGAAAATGGGCAGGAGAAGGTCATAGAGAAAAAAGGGGCTAAAGAAACAGTCTGTATTTGTTCGAAGTATTAGCCGAGCAAACTGCAAATAGCAACAAAATGAAACAGTTAATAGAGCAGCCAGACAGAGGCATGTCAATCACTTAACTTGAACAGTATCGGGCTAACCGAGCCTTCAGTCCACTGTGTTACCTAATTATCTTGGGAAAGCCAGTAAGTGGAAGTAATGGTATTGTATTTCTTTCTGCTTACTGCTCAGAAAAGGTGATAAATACTCGCTGCTTCATAAGTATGCAACATATATACATAAAGGGTGGGAGGGGCGCGGGGGGCTGAGCCGCCCGTAGAGGAAAATACCAAGGCCAAATATGGCGCAAATATGGCATTTTGTAACATTAGCATGCGGGAGGATCACTTAACTGGTTTCATATGGAGCCCGCTGAAATATGCATGATTTCCCCAGAACAATCCTGCAAGACAAACACGTTTACAAACCGAGGAAAGTTCTTTTGAGTAAAATATTAGACCACAAAAGCTAGGTTCAAAGAATATCAAGGGC
>NW_025361169.1:0-3771 GCF_016433145.1 Gracilinanus agilis
ACTTCAGACTAAAAAAAGTGTCTAAACTCCAAGTTTATACTGTCATTGTATTCACTTTCCAAAGCGAGGGAAATATAAAGATATATTCAGGGACATGTTTGTGATAAGTGTATACAGGTTTTTTAAATGGGGGGGGGGATAAATGAGAAAGGGAGAGCCTCCTGTTTTCTTTCCTAGTCAAGGGGATATCTTTCTTTTCCCCTCAAAGAAATGGGAAACTTGCCTGCAGAAAGTGCACCCAGTGGTGGATACTCAGAGCAGACAGACTGAGCTCTAGGCAGCCCACAGCTAAGGGGAACAATGAACTTTATGTTCCTCTGGTACAAATCACACACTTTTCCCGCTGCTAATAAAGACTTTTTATATAACTGCAGTCAGGCAGGAACTCCAGAGGGTGTGGCATTTGTGAGATAATCACATCCCCAGGGTGGCAGATGCATTTGGCTGTGGGTACAGAAGCTTTCCACAATACTGGGGAAGTATCTCCAGATAAGGTGGTCACTCCTGTCAGGCCCCAATCAATCTAGCCTTGTCACGGAGATAATCTCACTGCATAATCACCTCAGCGGCTCCTTTGCCTATCAAAAGTTCAGCTCAGAGCCTGGGCCAGCCAAATTTGTCCAAATATCCAGTTGACATTTGTCAGAGGGGGGAAGTGTCAAACCTAAGGGTAAAGGCTTCACTGACTAGCAGCAAGGTCAAACAACACCCAAGTCGCCTTGCAGCTGGGTAGATAGAGAAACACTAGATATCTTCTTGCAGCTGGGCTGGAGTGTGGGGCAAGGGGGGGCGGGATGCTTGTGACTGTAGTATCAGATATCATTATGGGGGGATTCGGTCAGGATATGTGAGGAGGGAACTCGTCAGGAAGGAAACTCATAACATCGTCTAGGAGAGCTTACCGGGGCACTAAGAAATTAAGTGACTTGCTCAAGGTGACATAACCAGAATATGTGATGATAATAATAATAACAGCAACAATAACAGCATTTGTATAACACTACAAGCTTTACGAAGCATGTTACATATGTTCTCTCATTTGATACTTTAACAACTCTGTGATATTTTCAAATAAGGAAACTGAGGGAGAGGGGTTAAGTGACTTACCCAGGGTCACAAAGCTGATAAGTATCTGAGAAGCAGCTCTATGGTACAGTAGATAGAGCATTGACCCCGAAAACCCCTGAGTTCAAATTTGACCTTAGGTACTAATTGTATAATCCTGGACAAGTCATTTAATTTGTTTGCCTTAATCTCCTGAAGAAGAAAATGGCAAGCCATTCCATTACCCTTGCCAAGAAAAAACCTAATTGGAGTGCTATGGTCCACAGGGTCTTGAAGAATTGGACACAATTGAATGTCTGAACAAGTGTCTGAGGCTAGATTTGAACTCAGGTCTTCCTGGTTCTGTACCACCTAGTTTTCTCTGGTGTGCCAGAGGCAGGACCCACGTCTTTTTAAATCCAAGACTTGCTCTTTAGCCATTGTATCATGCTGTCTCTCAGAAAGACACACAGTTTCGTCTGTGGGAGCCCCTCCTGTCTGCACCGATGCAGGAAATCTACACCATGTATCCCCTCAGAGTAATTTTTGAGCCATTTGTATCTTGGAAAGGGTTTTGTTGAGTCTATGGGATATATTCAGTGTCAAGTGGACTCCTTGGAGGTAACTGCAGAACGGCCTTAATCCATAGCGTTTCATGGAATCTCTCAGAAAAGCCTAGAAACAAACTCCCCATAAGAGACTAGGCTATATCTCTAATGTGGACCCATTAGCCAAAGGGCTTTCTAAGCTGACCTGCAGGACTGTGTTCCATGGTGTGTACACCAAGATGTGAGGAGCATCTTTGGGATGACTCAAAGCAAAAAGCCTTAATTAAACCTTGCTTCTGCCAACTTATCAAAAAGCTGCACGTCTGATGAGCCTACAAAGGACCTTAGAAGCTGTATAGTCCAACTCACCCAGAAATTAAATTACTTGCCAAAGAATACACAGGTAGTAAATAGAATGATCAGTTTGAACCCAAATAGGTCCTCTGATTCCAAATCCAGTGCTCAATTCATTTCACCACACTGCCGCCTTCAGAGGGCAACTAGGTAACCTAGAGTCAGGAGAACTTGAGTTAAAATCCAGCCTCAGCCACTCACTAGCTGTGAGACCTTGAGCAAGTCATTTAACCCTATTTGCCTCAGTTTCCACTCTGTAAAATGAGCCGGAGAAGGAAATGGTGAACCATTCCAGGGTCTTTGCCAAGAAAACTCCAAATGGGGGTGTGAAGAGTCAAATATGACTTAACAACAACAATGACCACCTCCCCTGTCCTCAGTCACTTCGGGGTGAGGATCAAAAGACACAATGTATGTTGCGATTATATCACTCTATGTAAATGTGAGGGGTCATCATCATCCAATTTATGTATCTGGAAGGACCTTTTAAGCCAGGGGTCAGCAACGTATGGCTCTTTCTGCAGGAGCCATAAAGTCAATTTTTTTTCAGGCACTGTTACAGGAGCGCATACTGTGAACACTGTACGGCTCTCAAGAAATTACATTTTAGAAAATGTGGCATTCATGGCTCTTACGGCCAAAAAAGTTGCCGACCCCTGTTTTAAGCCATCTAATACTATAAAATGTGCTGGTCTTGTTTAGGTGGATTTCTCATGCTTCTTCCATCTTCTGGCCTCCCCATACCATAATTTCACCATTTAGCTTTACTTCTTAAATTCAGAAAAGCAGTACTTCAATTTCTCAAGTTGAAATCCATCACTTCTCACCCCTATGCCCATTTCTACCCCTCTAAATTCTAGTCCCAACTCGGATTCTACCTATATGACTTTGGGCAAGTCATTTTGTGCCTTTCAGCCTCAGTCTCTTTATCTGTTGATAAGGACTCAATGAACTCCTCAAGCCCTTCCTGCCCTAAAATTCTATCATTCTGTGAGGAAAATGTTATAACTCTTTCAGAGAAGTCTACGTAATTGTTTATGAAAGTAGCTACGAAATACTGAGAAAGGGATAAAGGATGACTGTAGAGTCATCAATTTAGAGATGGCAGGGACCCTAGAATCTGTCTTGTCTAATCTTGTTTTGCTCATGAAGAAACAGAGACCCAGACAAGTTGAATGATCCACTCAAGGTCATACTGGTTGCAGGTGACAGAGACAGCATTTGAACCTAAGTCTTACGAGTCTAAACTCAGGGCTCTTTCCACTGTACCATCTGCATTGATCTTTTCTTCATCCATTATTCTGAAATGAGGGCATTTCCATATTGCATGTCATGGCCGCACATTTTAAGTGTGGCTTGCCTACCATTGTCCAGCTGCAAAGCCACCTGGGACACAGCTGCTGTTGATGTTCCCATAAGAACTCTGAGCTTGCAAAGATTTAAATCAATGAACTCATATTATCCATAGGGCAAAACAATTCAGCTGGCTACCAGAAGCCAGTCTTTAAAGGATTTTGTTTTCCAGGGAGTTCATTGAGGGATAACACTTATGGGCATTTCTTGATTTTGCCCACTAGATGGGGACACAGCTCCATCTCAGCTGGTTGACTAGAGGGAGAGCGGGAAAAGACAGAGAGGAAGGACGGAGAAGTAGAGAGAAGAGACAGACTGCAAAAGAGACAGAGAGGAAAGGAGGAGAGAAGAGACAGAGACAGAGGCAGATAGACAGAGACAAAGAGAAAGAAACAGAGACAGCAACAGAAATAGCAACAGACAGAGAGGGGAGTGGGAGAGACAGAGAGAGGAAGAGGGAGGGAGGGAGGGA
>NW_025361170.1:0-3029 GCF_016433145.1 Gracilinanus agilis
CCATTCCCTTACATCTCTCCTTATCACCTCAATCCACTATTGCACCCTCCTTTCCCACCAAAGGACCAAAACTTCCTATTTACGCCTTTTCTTTATTTACTTTTATTACGTATCAGAGTTCTATACTTATCAGCCTGTTCTCATAGTATGGAAAACTGGCTGCTTAGAAACAAGATGCTTTGGCTATCTTTGCCTTCAATGCATACTTATCTCTAAAGACTGTCTTCTCTGAAGTCCTTTCAGAACTGTCTATTTTTGCCCCCGTTCTACAAATAAAGTTGTCCAGATCTGAAAGACGTAACACCTTGTACATATGATAGCTGAAGAACCAAATTTGATAGTCCAGGATCCTGGTAAGAGATCGTTGTTCAGAGGCAACTGCATGGAGACAGGAACTTACATGACCTGCTCCAGTATAGTGAGTAGAACAATTTTGCTCTGTTAGAAGGTTTGTGTAGGGGAACTCAAGGAGAATAGTTTAAGGAGGTAGGCTGAGGCAAGACTGTGAGGCCTTTGCATGCCAGGCTGAAGAGTGACAAGGGACACTACCGAATATTAGTAAGCATAGGGTAACAGAGGCAAATCAATGTTTTATGAAGATTAATTTGTTACTGATAAAGACAAATGGAAAATTGTAATAGTGTAACAATTAAACAAAACTTAGGTAGGAATGGTATTTCCACCTAAGGTTTTCTTTACTTTCAGTAATTTTCTGATCCTTTTATTTGCTGGCATCCCCAAATTTTGTATGGTTTTTTTGGTATGTTTTTGCTGTTCCCACCAATTCATGCCCAGCCTCTATTTCCCTTAGTTCCCTTGAAACACCTTGTTTTATTCTGTTTTTTTGACAGTGTCCCTATCTCTCTTCTAGGCTAGGGATAGATTTGAATACAGACTGACAAAAAAAGCTTTATCCAGATCTATTCCTATCCACATCTGTTTCTGAGGACTCACAAGAATAGGGACAAATGTAGGACATTCATCTAAAAGATTTTAGCCCTTTTGTAGCCCAGAATTCCTGCATCCCAGCAATTCACCAACCTAATCTTGTCCAGGAACAACAACTAAAAGTGTGGGTCATGCTTGATTCTTTTTTTAAACTTGGGTTTTAAAAACTATTTTACTGGTGACCAATGTAAAATAAAACCCATTAACAGGGCACAGAATTGTCCATTTATATTGCATGGGAAACTAAGCCTAAGATATCTCTTATCAAGCTGTGTTTGTGTCTGAGAATGGCCTAATAGGCAAGGATAATTTTACACAGCAATAAATAAGAATTTTAGCTATTCATTATAAATCCTTAGAAAGCCACACCATCTACTAAGATAAAATCAAAATGGATACATCATCTTGAAATAAGGGTGATATCATAAACAAATTAGGGAAACAACATGGTTTACCTGTCAGACCTATGGAAAAGGGAAGAATTTATGTACAAACAAAACAGAGAGAATTATTAGAAATAAAATGGATAATTTTGATTACATTAGATTATAAAGGTTTTGAAAAAAGCAAAACCAGTGTAACCAAGATTATAAAGAGAAATAAATAATTAGATAAAAATTTTAGAGCAGGTGTCTTTGACAAAGGCCTTATTTCTCAAATATATAGAGAACTGAGTCAAATTTATAAGAATACAAGTCATTCTTCAATTGATAGTCAGAGGATATGAACAAGCAGTTCTTAGATGAAGAAATCAAAAACATTTATAGTCATATGAAAAAATACTCCAAATCACTATTGATTAAAGAAATGCAAATTAAAACATTCTAAGATACCACCTCATACCTATCAGACTTGCTAATATGACAAAAAAAGGAAAATGATCAATGATCAAAGGAATGTGGGAAAATGATAACACTAATACACTGTTGATGGAGCTGTGAACTGATATGACCATTCTGGAGAGCAATTTGGAACCATTCCCAAAGGGCCATAGAATTATACATATATTTTGAATCCAGTAATGCCATTACTAGGTCTGTGTCCCAAAGAGAAATAAGGGGAAAGGACCTACGTGTGTAAAAATATTTGTAGCAGCTCTCTTTGTGATACCAAAAAATTGGAAACAGAATGGATGTCCATCAATTGGGGAATGACTGAACAAGTGGTAGCATACAGTAGTAAAGGAATACAATTGTGCCATAAGGAACAATAAATGGTATGAATTCAGAAAAACTAGGAAAGACTCGTATGAACTGATGTAGAACTGGAAGAGTATCACATACAGTAGCAGCAATATTATAAGATGATCAAGGATTGTGAAGTACTAAACTATTATCAGCAATGCAAGATCTAAGACAACCTGATGGAGCTCATGATAAAAATGCTATAAACAATCATAGAAGAAAATGTCAGAACTTGAATGCAGATTGAACCATACCATTTTTTGCCTTCATTAATTTTTTCTTACATGCTCAATATTTGTCTCCTATCATTACATGAAGAATATGAAATTTTGTTTTGTATGCCAACACTGGAAGAATCAATATCAGATTGTTTATCATCTGGGGAGGGGGAAGAGTAGGAAGAAAGGGAGCAAATTTGAATTGCAAAAGATCAGAAAGCAATTGTTAAAAAATTGCTTCAATGTGTAATTGGGGAAAAAAAAGAATAAAAAGTGGAAATAAATAAATACATAAATGAATAAGCAAATCCTTAGAAAGCATTTTCATTTCTTCTTAAAGATTATTTTCTCAGGAAACTATCCTGTCAAAAGTTGTTGAGACAGGAAGTTTAAAAACAAAGATTACATCTGCTGGTTGTTTTTGGAAGATCATAGGATCATTGACTGAGAGATGGATCTTTAAAAGGTATTGAGTCCAATACCCTCATTTCATAGATGAAGAAACTGAGGCACAGAGAGGTTAAAGAATTTGCCTTTGGTCATCGAATAAGTAAATATCAAAGAGGGATTTGAGAGGCAGCTCTGTACTCAGTAGGTAGAGTACCAGGCCTGAAGATGTAGAGGTCCTGGGTTCAAATATGACCTCAGATACTTCTTACCTGTGTGACCCTGTGCAAGT
>NW_025361171.1:0-2157 GCF_016433145.1 Gracilinanus agilis
GTATTATAATATATATACCCACTATATGCCAGGGACAGGGACCATGCTTAGTGCTTTACAAATATTATCTCTATCCAGTACACTAGTCAGCTGACTAGGGGCCCCCTCATTTTACAGAGGAAGAAACTGAGACCAATGAAATTAAGTGATGTGTCTATGGTTACTAAGGCATAAGTGACAGAAGTGGGCTTTGGAACCTTATCCTTTGACTCCATTGACTCTTTCTGCTGAAACACCCTGGAACTGAATTTAATTGCATAGCAGTCATCCAGAGAAGAGATACAGCCAAAAATCTTGCCAAAAATGAGAGGTTTAGAATTCTAAACCTACATCTTTGAGAGTGGGAATGGAGTAGGTTACCTGTAGTCTTCAATGACAAACAGGATGAGAGGGAAATAAAAATATGGTTCATAGTCAATGGCCAAAATGTATCCATTGTAAAGCATCAGCCTCTCCCTAATAATCCAGCCCCGGACTGTGGCCATTGTAAAGCTAATCAATCATATTTACCTGTCCTTTATTCCCCAAAAGATATATAAGACCCCCTGTCTGCCACTCTTTGGAGAATCATCTTTAGTGGTGCATTCTCCCAGAGACACTGTTTCCAGAGTCCCAGAGCTTTGGTTCTGTGTGGCATGAAGCGTTTGACTCTGTGTGGTGGCCAAATCTTGAGCACTGTCTCTTGTCTTGATTAAAGACTGGTTCTTTCTGACTACTTTAGTGGTTCTGTATTTTTTAAAGTTGATAGTTCCATTCCTATTTAATTCAGTTAGACAGTCAGCTTTGGGAAATATCAATCTAGAACCTCTGAGATCTGCAAAACTACCTAAGAAAATGGGGGAGAGAGGGGAGGGATCAGAGAAAGAATTCTTATCATGAGATTTCCTCCACTGGCTTCTACTCGGTCTGGACTGAAATGACAATAGACTCCCTTAGGGTATTTCCAAATAAGGTCCTTGTTTACAATCTTGCCTAGCCCGAGAGCCGGTAGTGAGGAGGATGAAGGAGAAGGAGGGGAGAGAGGGAGAGAGGGGGAAGAGGGAGGGAGAGATGGAGGAGAAAAATACACTAGACATGAATCTCAAGATGATTGAGTCAAGGCTATTTCTAAGGCTGGAAAGTAATTGCTTTGCAAAATTATATTAACCTAACATTGACCCAATTACCTATATTATATATGTCTATAGATCTATATACATGCATATTAGTGTTTTTATATCATAAGACCACAGCTTTAGAGCTGGAAGGGATGTTAGAGGGCATCTAGTTCAACTCTCCCTTCTTTGAAACCCACCTACCTAAAATTTTTTTTTGACAATAGGTCAGAACAGTTACTACTGGAAGAATTTCTGGATAGGGAATTCCCTACTTAGCAAGGCAATCCTTTTTATGTTGGTCTGACTCTAATCTAAAGGAAATATATCTTTAGAGCAAACCAATAGCTACCTTTCTGAGGCCACTAATGGAGGAAGATTCTTGGAAGAAACTCTCCTCAGTTCTTTTTTTCCCCACTTAAAACACTTACTTTCCATCTTAGATTCAATAATGTGTGTTGGTTCCAAGGCTGAATATGGTAAGAGCTCTACAATGAGAGTTAAGTGACTTGCCCAGGGTCACAAAGCCAGGAAGTGTCTGAGGCCACATTTGAACCTCCGGTCTCCAGGCCTGGCTCTCAATCCATTGGGCCACCTAGTTGCCCCATTCTGCTCCAGTTCTAAGCTTCTGGCCCTAAACTGCAAAGCCCTTTCTAAAAAGTTGTGTCTGATTAGTAGTTAACAATGGGAACAGCTCCAAGCAACCACAGATGGTGCCTATTTCTGTAGTGTGGCCCTTTAAATTCTTTATTTACCTGTTTGCTGAAGGCTGGTTCCAACTCCTAGTCTACAAGGGAGATGATGGATATCTTGATAGACTTCTCTCTTCTTCTCAGGGGTTAAGCCACCTCCATATAAGAAGGGAAGACCATCCACCTAGAGGAGCTTAGCTTGAAGCCAGCCCAGAGCCAGCTCTGCCCCAGGCTGGAGCTCCTTCCCACCCTCCCCAGCTGATACTACTTTTTTGTTCAATAGCCTGTGAGAAGAATTCCATGGAGAGTTTATACTTTCCCAGACATTAGCCAAATGCCAGTGCATTTCATTATCTTGGGGCTGCCTTATT
>NW_025361172.1:0-6911 GCF_016433145.1 Gracilinanus agilis
CCTCTTCTCTCTTTGTTCTCTTTTGATTTCCAGCTCCCCATCTATTTAACTCTGGAAACAGATACCAATCCATTAGTGATACTGTAACGAAGCCAGGAGTTCTAAAAGGAAGGAGAGAAGACAATCACAACAATGGGGATGTTGTAGGATTAAATGAGATAATATGTATAAAGTATGTAGCACAATGCTTGAAACATAATAGGGACTTAATGATTGGTTGTTTACTTATTTTCTGTAAGGGAGAATTTTGTTCATGGGGCAAAGGGATGGTGGAGGCTTTTTTCCCCCATGGACAAACTCTGATCTATTGGCTTCCCCAAACTGTATCCCTGGTCAATGGGCTTTGGAGAAACAAAGAACCTTCAGACATCTGGAAGGGTTACTCAATCCTCAAGGTAAATAATGCCTTTTGCCTCTTTGCAAAGAGGTGAAAGATGAGAGACATAGAATTAGCCATACTTTTTCAGATAACTGATAAGAGTAATGGGTTGAATTTTTTTTACTTGACTAAGAAAGAGAAAGGAGAGTCATGGAGAAGTGACAGTAAAATGAAAAAAAAAAGGAAGAAGCATCAATAAAACATTAAAGAGAAAGTTTAACACTCAAGGAAGGGATAGGAAGAAATCATTCCAACCATCTGGCTCCAGAAAAGTCAATGGAGAACATCTTGTCTCTTACCTCAAGGGAGGTCTTCTTAAAATGGTGATGGACTGGCCTCATGATGCTTGTACAGGTAAAAGAATCTCCCATGTTTCAGTCAGTGTTTGCAATCCATGCTTACAATGCCTGAAAGCAGGCAGAAAATGTCATTCCAGTCCTGCTCACCAGCTTTTGCTCACTCCCGCACTCCTGAGCAGACATAGTTCTTTAGAATCTTTTCCTTTTATCTCTTCTCTTCTTTCCTTCTTCCCTTTTCCTTATGCCTCCTCATCTCTCTCCTTCCTCCATTTCTAAACCTAAACAGACTGGCTTAGAGGTGGGAGCTTGGTTAAGGCTAGCTTCTTTCACGGGGAGGAAGGGATCAAAAGGAAGGCCAGGAAACTTTTTTTTTTCCTTTCATCTTAAAAAACTCAATTTAACAGGAAAAGAGAATTTAATGGATAAAAGATTGGGAAAGAGAGCCTTTATTCAGCCTTGGTCTGTATTAAAGATGCTAAATAAATCTTCAAATTCTTTCCCTTCTAGTACATTTTTTCCATTAAAATGTATTTGTTTACTTGCTATATTAAAATACCCAGGTAATTTCCTTCTTTCTTCCCCTCTCCCCATTAGAGAAGGCACTATCTGATAAAAGGAGACATAGATATCGATATAGATATAGATATAGATATAGATATAGCTTGCTTACCAGTTCTTTCTCCAGAGGTAGACATACACAAGTCAAAAATATCATACTAAGCTTTTTTTTTTTGACCAAAGTAAGGATCTAGGTTTATGGGATAAGAATTTCATTATTTAGTATATATATATATATATATATTTTTTTTTTGAGGTAGCCTATGGCCTTGTACCTAAAAGAGGCCTGATAGAGCTGCTGAACGGTTCCTATGAAGCTGCTATTTGTTGAAGAGATTGCTCTGAAGACATTTTGACCTTGATGTGATTGTCAATCTTTGTAATATCAGCCTTTAGGGGTTGTGGGGCTTATTCAGGAGGACTAGTGCCTCTAATATGAGAGCTTGCCAAGCCCTTTTCAGGCCTGCTCATCATCCACCTTTGAAAACCCAACTCTGACTTGTGGCTCCAAGAAGCTGTAGTATGCACAATGGTCGTAACTCTGGTTAAACTGCCTCAACAGATGGGCTAAACCAGGTTGAGGGTAGTCAACAGACCTCAGACCCATTGGTAAGTTAGGGGGATGTCTACCCCAAACATGTGAACACTGCCCCTAGCAAAATTGACAGATAAGAACAATTTGTTCCAGTGGCCATAAAGCCAGCTACAGTAGGCACTGTGGAGAGGTCAGCGCTTGATCTGATATTAAAAATGTCAAAGTCATCGAGTGCATTTTAGGCCATTGCCAGTCATCTTGACTTTTGTCTTGACACTGGACTTCAGTGACTCTGGAGGAAGAGTGAAGCTAATGACTCTGTGCAACTCTGCCTCACTTAAATCCAATTTATGCACAAATGAAAATGCCACCCCACCCCACCATGATGGCATTGGTCCTTTTAAAAAATGAAGAATAATGATAATAATCAGTCTTTGCAATAATTCTATGGATGAAATTGGTTGTCATTGTCACAGACCTTGAGTTTCTTAAAGAATCTAGATGATTGAAAGCTGGGCCTAGAGATGGGAGGTCCTGGGTTCAAATCTGACCTCAGATTCTTCCTAGCTATGTGACCCTGGGCAAGTCACTTAACCCCCATTGCCTAGCCCTTACCATTCTTCTGCCCTGGAACCAATATATAGTACTGATTGTAAAATGAAGGTAAGAATTTAAAGGGAGGAAAAAAACGAATCTAGATGATAACTCCTATGGCCTATTTCCCTTTTAAAGAAGATTTATTAGATATGCATGCTCCAATATAAAGGACTCCTAGTGTAAGTGCATGTATAATGGAATGACTTCAGCTCAACCTGTTTTGTATCCAATTTGTAGAAAATTAAAGAATGTTGGCAGTAGTATTCTGTCCTAAAAGTGAAAATACATCCAACTCTCAGTTAAATTTGTGCAATATGCTGTCTTGTTTTACTGTGCCTATTTGTTTTAAGACAGATAGGTGTCTTGGTGGATAGAACTCCAAGACTAGGGTCAGGAAGGCCTGAGTTCAAATATGACTTTAGTCAATTATTAGTTGGGTGACCCTAAACAAGTCACTTAGCCTCTGTCTGCTTCAGATTCCTCAACTGCAAAATGGGGGAACAGTGATAGTACTTACCTCCCAGGGTTATTGTGAGGATTAAATGAGATAATATTTGTAAAGTTTGTAGCACAGTGCTTGGCACCTAATAGGTCCTTAAAAATGTTGTTGTTTTTTTTCACTTTCTACAAGAGAGAATTATGTTTATGGGGCAAAGGGATGGTGGAGGTAAATTAAAATCCCATGGAAAATCCTTAAATTTGTTCCCCACCTTTTGCCAACACTATCAGAAAGCAACTGAAAAAAACTGATCTGTGTTTCATTTTCTTTCACTTTTGGTCTATCCTGTGGTAGACAGGCTAAGCAGGGGTGAAAAGGTTATGATGGGGCATCATCAGGAAAAATCAGTCACACGGGGCTTAAGGCAGTGTGGTCTAGTGGCAAAAGTAGCCAGGATTCAAAGTTAGGGAACTTAATTCTGACCAATTTAAATGCAGGTTCTAACATTCATAGCCTTTGTAACCCTGGACACGTCATTTAATATCTGGGTGCCTCCGTTTCCTCATCTATAAAGTAAAATGGTTGGAAAAGATGATCTCTAGACTCATTTTTAATTCTATAAGCTTATGGTTTTACTATTTGGCTAATAATATCCACTGAAGAATTTAAAATCAGCATTTATTAAGCTCCTACTATGTGCTGGAGTGAATGATCAACAGAAGCACAGGCTGAGGCTACATTTGTGTTTAAGAACTATCTAATAGTCATTCGCTAAGTGTTTATTGAAGAGTTACTCTGTGTTGTACTCTGTTAAGCAATAAAGAATTTCATTTTTAGATAAAACACAGTCCCTGCCTTCATGGAACTTATGATGGAATGAGAGGATAATATACAAACCCACACAACCATAATTCAAAATTAAGAGGAATAAGGAGAAGACCTATGATTTCATTCGTTTACAGAATTCTCTGAGAAAACTCTTGCCCCCAAAGTGATTTAGCAACTTCTCAGCAACCGATAATCTGAAAATTGTTTTTAAAAATTGCCAGGCCGAGGGACTCTCTCCCAGTTGCCTAGTAAATATGAGTTAGAAGGGGAACTTGAACCCAGGTCATCCTTATCCGAAGGCCAGGTCTCTAGATGCTATCCATTAGAGAAGCTCAAAACAGTTTTATATGAAGTCTGAGAGAGAAAGTCACTAAAACCAGGGGCAAGAAGGAAAAACTTCACAGAGAAGGTAGAATTTGGGTTGAGATTTCAAGAATTTGTAAGCATTCCAAAACTAAAGAGAGGGACAATATTGCAGGTATAGCAAACAATGTGAATAAAGGTGCAGAGACAGGAAAGCATGGGCTATATTTGGAGGATAAAGTGTGGTACGGATTTGCTGAAATGTAGAGTACATGAAGGTGAGTGACAGCAGATCAAGTTGGAAAGGGAGGGATGATACCAGATTGTGGAGTGCTTTAAATGTCACACTGAGGAGAGTGTACCTTTCTTGGTCCATAGGCTTTGGGAGTTGAGCAGAAGGTTGAAAACTAATTCTGTGTATAAGGAATGGTAGTCTGACAGCAGAATGAAGAATAAATTGGAAAGTGGAGAGAATAGATGGGAGGAGCTTTTAGAAGGCCATTGTAATAGTGATAAATGAGGATCACTGTAAGAGTGGGAATGGGAGATAAAAGAAAGATGCAAGAGATGTGAGAGAAGTAGAAGTCAACCCCAAGGTTTCAAACTTGGTAAGCCTAGGGAATGGGAGTGCCTTAGACAATTCAGAGGAAGAGCAGCTTCAGTGGCAAAGAAAATATCTTGATATTGGCCATGTTGCCCTGCATGTGAACTATGATTCCTATGCAACTGGGCTGTATGGCTCAGTTCGTGATCTCATTTTCTTTACTTTCTCATTTTTGTTTTTTACTTGTTTTAGTCATGTCCAACTCTTCATGACTCTGGGGTTTTCTTGGCAAATATGCTTAAGTAGTTTGCCATTTCCTTCTCCAGTTCATTTTATAGATAAGGAACTGAGGCAAACGGGGTTGAATGACTTGTCTAGGGACACCCAGCCAGTAAGTGTCCGAGGCCAAATTTAAATTCATGAAAATGAATTTTCCCAACTCCAGACCCAGCACTTTATCCACTCCATCACCTAGCTGCCAACTTTCTGCCCTCTTGTTGTACCCCAGATGGATCTCCTATTATGATACAGCCTTCAGCATACCCTTTCCCTTCTTTAGATAGCATTTTACAGGTTGCTCTATTACCCTACAGCTTGCCCTTGTCTTTTCCATGCAGCAAATTACCTCTCTTGTCAACTTACTATATTCAGATTTGTAAAATAATCTTTTATGGACGAGTATGATCTCCCTCATTAGACTGTAAACTCTAGGTTCTGTGTTATTTATGTTTGCATCTCCTTCAGTGTGTTGCAAAAAGCATTGCTCTCAGAAATTTCTAAATCAGTGTTTGTGGAATGAATGAATGAATGAATGAATGAATGAATGAATGAATACCTTCAAAAGACTTCACACTTGTCTTCTCACTCCCCCCTTTTGGAGTCATTGTTATTTTTTTAAGGTAGGAAATCTGAAGTCAATAGGACACTGAGTTGGGGTGAATAAAAATACCTAGTCTCTTAACTAAGTTGAGTGTGCTCCTCTCTAACCATTAGATGTTAGAATACAGATAATTTGGGGGGTTTCATCATGCTGATTTATTGATAGAGCTCTTCTCTGACAATATAGAAAAATCATCTGCTAGCCTGAGCTTTCTCCACAGGGGAGCTCCATTATCCATCCTCTAGGCAATTTGGAAGGAGAAGACTATAAGATTGGTCTACACAGCAGTATGCAGCCATTTCAAAATGGGAAGAAGGTGTGTTAGAGAATTCACTTGCTGGTTTCAGTTGACTGAATCGAGAGAGTTTTTATTTTTAATTTTTAGTCCATACTATCATGTCCAGCTATGTGTGTGCATGCATGTGTGTATATGTATGTATAATTACAACTTGAATTCTGTGGACAATTCAACAAACAGTAAGTATGCATTAACAAAAGGCATAATACTAGGTGCTGAGACGGACAGAAAGATGAATGAGACAAGATTTAGTCTTCACGGAACTCACAATCTTGTTGGGGTAGGGATGGAGGGATAGAGTGATGTAGCAAAACCACAAATAATAATAATTCAAAACAGGATGTAAAAGTACCTGAAAAGCACAATGTTCTGGGTAAAATCTGAGGAAGGAGAAACAGTTTGCATTGGGGGAGTAAAAGAGGGGAGGCTTTGTGACATCTGACCTGTCTTGGGATTTAAACAGATGTGAAAATGGGTTGGGAGAAGGGAGGGAAGTTCCCATTAGGTATAGTGCAGAGTACTTTGATTTATAGGGCTATCAGAAAGAAACAGATTTAGTCCTTTCTTTGTGAGGCTTACATTCTTGGCCAAAGATCTGGGATCTGTGAACCTGTAAAATCATTATGATAACAATTGTGTTTCAATATAAATGGTTTATTTTGTAATCAATTACACAATTACAAAAAAATTATAAAATGTTGTATGTGTTTTATTTGATGAATTTAAAAACATTATTCTCAGGAGTCCATAGGCTTTTCCAGTCAGCCAAAGGAGTCCATGGCACAAAGCAGGTCAAGAATCTCTGATCTAAGGAAGCAGAAAATGCAGATATACTTGGAAAAAAACTTAATTGCCTATGATACAAAATTCTTTTGTTTGGAGTTTTAGTTACAGCCCTGTGATTTTACTAGTATAAGAAACACCTGGTGAGTGATTTCTATTCCACTGGAGATCAACTACTGCTCTGTAACTTAAAAGCCTCAGCTGCCTGGAGCATTGAGAGGCTAAGTGGCTTGGCTGTGATCACAAACCAGTGTGGATCAGAGGTAGGACATGAAACCAAGGCTTCCTGGTACTGAGGACAGCTCTCTATCCACTACAACTCTGCCTCATTGTGCAAAATGAATAGTAAGAAAATAGCACAAATACAATCTAATGTCTTGGAATCAAGTGACAATAACCAAATCTAAGAAGGAAGGAAGGAAGGAAGGAAGGA
Organism: Gracilinanus agilis; assembly: GCF_016433145.1. NCBI lineage: Eukaryota > Metazoa > Chordata > Mammalia > Didelphimorphia > Didelphidae > Gracilinanus > Gracilinanus agilis. The sequence goes on from NW_025361172.1 coordinate 6,877, forward strand.
AGGAAGGAAGGAAGGAAGGAAGGAGGGAAGAAAAG
>NW_025361173.1:0-3429 GCF_016433145.1 Gracilinanus agilis
TGTCTCTTCTAGACCTGTTTTCTTGATCTGTTGATTTTTCAGTGAGATATTTCATGTTTCCTTCTATTTTATCAGTCTTTTGACTTTGCTTTATTTGTTCTTGCTATCTTGAGAGATCATTGGATTCTACTTACCCAATTCTAGTCTTTAGTGACTAGTTTTCTGCTATAATCTTTTGATTTTCCTTTTCAATATGGTCTATTCTGTTTTTCATGGTTTCCTGCAATTTGCTTATAATTTTGTTTGATTTTCAGGCATCTTTCTCCAGTTGGGAGTTTGTCTTTTAACCTGTTAATTTCCTTTTGAGCTATTTCCCACTTCTCTCATCAAATCTCTTCCATCTTTCTCATGATCTAAGATTTGAACTCTTCAAGAGCTTGTGACCAATTTTCATTTTTTGGGAAGGTATAGATATGATTACTTGTTTGTTCTTCTCTGCTGTTTGCTCTGTTGTCTGGATTTTTTTCTGTGTAAAAGTTGTCGAGTGTTAAATATTTCTTCGTGATCTTTCTCTTTGGAGGATCTTGTGCCTGGCTTACCATTACTATCATTTCTTTCTCAGTCAGAAGTCTGTGTGAGGCACACAGGCTTTCTGCCTATCCTATTGTGCTGTGGATCACTTTTCATCTGAGTCACAGTGCCGTGTACCCTCTCAGCTTTATCCTCGAGGCTATAGTTGGTCTGTGTTCTTTAGGCTACTAAGTTTTCCGCATTCTTTAGCCTCTTGGGGTATTAAGTCTTGCTGCTCTCAGGAGCAGGCCCTGGTGATTCCAGGTAGCTGCCAAGAACTTAATGAATGTTCAAACTTGCTCTTTCTCTTATTCACTGGCTTTGGCCCTGTGGGTGGTGGGGGGGTAGGAGGGGGTTGCTCAGCTCATGTTTTAGTAAGAGCTATTTCACCCCCTTATAGCATGTAAATACCCAGATCCCACATACCTTCAATGCTGAGCCCTTTTGTGGGATTCCTTTGTTCATCTGGATTTGTTTTTATGTCCTCTTGAGGAGTCCTATATGTGCGGGTTAGGACAAGTTGGGCAACTGCTTCTACTCTGCTGCCATTTTAATCTGGAAGTCCTTCTCTTAATTTTATGACTGTAAATATGTCCTAATTCAGAAAACTGTCACCAAAAATTTACTTGTGTCCAGTTTTTATTCTTTTTTTTAACCCTTACTGTGTATTATTTCTAAGGCAGAAAAATGTTAAGGGCTAGGCAATTGGAGTTAAGTGACTTGCCTGGTGTCATATAGGTAGGAAGTGACTAAGGCCAGATTTGAACCCAGGGCCTCCCATTTCTAGATCTGACTCTCAAACCACTGAGCTATCTATATGCCCCTATTTATTATTCTTTTTTAATCAAATATGCCTTTTATAATTGGAGTAACCATTCTCATAAGTATTACATAAGTGAGAATCTAAGAAAATGGGTATGTATTTCCTGCTGTCTATTCCATTGGGGGAGCAGGTTATGAGAGTTTAAGGGAAGTAGAGACTTCAATGTTGCTTTGAGAATATGATTAATCTTCTACAGTTTTAGTATTCCTTAAAAGTTATAAAAAAGTTATTTGCATAATACTGCCATTGGCATGAAGGAAATTGGAAGAAATTCTTAATATCAATCTAAATGTCAAATAAAAATTGGCAAATTTTAATTGGAGGGGGAAGTAGAAAATAATTTGAAATACTAAAGATATTGACTTGGGAGGTTCTTACTGGGTAAGCTTAATTTGGTGAATGGACTATGGGCCAGACTAACAAAAAAGCTGGAACATTGTTGTAGTACTATAAGCACAGGACTATCTTCCAAAAGAACTGTAATATTTCTGTTGAGAAAGAAAAAGCCCAAGTAGTCAAACACTGTTCCAACAAATGGAAACAGCTCTGCAAAATTAATAAAGCCAAGCAGTAGCTCTGCTAAAAAATATAAAATTATAATTTTGTGAATATATGGAAATGGTAGCTACTAAAACAAAGGAGATCATGGCCAGGTTCTGGGAGATGAAATGATGAGAATCTCAGCATGAACACAGTGCCAGGAACTTGAGAAGTTTGGAGGAATATTCAGTGTTAAAATATGGAATCTTTGAGAAAATTTACTCTTTTATGTATTAGGGATTTTCCTTTTTAATTAATTTATGATTTTCATCATTCAGGGCTTTAAAAAAAGGTAAATAGTTCCTGGATTCAGGATTGTTGCTAAAGTCATATCTAACAACTATGATAATCCAACACTACATGACACATCATTAGGGTAGTAATTCATGCTATGTTGTTATTATTGTCTATAATTTTTACATTCTTTTGATATCCTCTATTTTCTAATAAATATTAAAATTTGATCATAGTTTATAAAAAACCTATCATTCCTATTACAGATTCCTTTGATGTGTACATATTCTTCATTTCATTTTTATGTTCCATGTCTTCTTATTTAGCATAGTTTACCTATAGTTCATCAATCAGTAAACATTTTTTCAGGTACAAATCTGTTAGGCTTATCAGGAAAAAGCTGATAAAAAAATCACTGTCCTCAATAATCTTCCATTCTATTTGGTTCAAATAACATATACACTTACAGACAACCCCATTTTGAGGCAAAAGTACTAACAGCTGAAATTGAATTGTTAATATCTGAATATATTGCTCCTGCAATATGGGCTTATAGCATTATGGATCACAAACTTTAAGGGACCTCTGAGACCAGTTATTCTAGCTATTTTATTTTATAGATAAGAAAACAGAGAACTGGGGAAACTAAATTATTTGTCTTGGATATAATATGGGTAAGAAATTGGTGTGAAAGTCAGGATTTCAACCAAGGTCCTTTTACTCTAGAGAGCATTCTCTATCCTCTGTGCCATTGATGATAGAAATAAGAATTTACAAAAGAAAAAAAAATGAAAAATCTTGTTCATTTGTGCTTTTTCCATTATATCTAGCTCTCAGAGTTTCTAATAGAAAATCACTTTGTAAGTCCTTAAAGTTCCATAGAAATGTTAGGTTTTATTTATCTGTTAATGGGAGGGGATGGTCCACATACTAAAGCCCTCTTTTCCTCCTTCTCCATTCATTAGTATTCATCAATTTTATGAGACAAATTGAAACTCACAATCTTCCCCCATACTATTTAAATGAACTTGTACTCCAATTCTGATAGTGTCCTTGACTGTGATGCCTTTCTGCTTGGTAACATGAACAGAAATTTTTTAACTAAGTAGGTTTGTAGAAACCTTTGGCCCCCTATACATGTACTTGTGTAAATTTAGCTCCACTTAAAATGGAGATAATCAGTATCAACACATTTATATTTATTCATTTTTCTATTCTTCAACGTCAACATTTTTTTCTCTCTCTTTTTGACAGTTCTCTCTCTCTCTCTCTCTCTCTCTCTCTCTCTCTCTCTTTCTCTCTCTCTCTTTCTCTCTCTCTCT
>NW_025361174.1:0-7101 GCF_016433145.1 Gracilinanus agilis
AGAGAAGAGAGGGAGAGGCAGAGGGGAGAGACAGAGAGAGAGAGGGAGGGAGTAAGAGAGAAGGAGGGGGGGGAAAGAGAGAGAGAGAGAGAGAGAGAGAGAGAGAGAGAGAGAGAGAGAGAGAGAGAGAGGAGGTATAGATGGATGACCAAAGAAAGAAAAGGGAGATAAGAAGCTACATGGAGGGAAGGAGAGTGACCTGGAGGGAGAAAAAGGGTACAAGAAACAGATAGCTTGAGGGCTACCTAGAGGAGGAATGGGTAAGGAAATGACTGGGTGAAGGGCAGAGCTATAAGTAGTATAAGGTGAAGACAATTTTGCCTCAGTGTGCCAGTAGGTCAGCAAGCATTAAGCACCTACTGTGTGCCAGACACGGTGAAAAGAAAGGCAAAAAAAGAGTCCCCTCTCTCGAGGAGTTTGGGGGGGTGTCACACTTCCTCTGGGGGTTCTACTTCCTATCTATCCCCACCAGCCTATCGGCGCCCCTTTTCTTGGCCCTCCTTCCGCTCCTGCCCCCTCCCGAGTCTCTGGTGGCTCCCCCCACCCCAGCCTTTTGCTTTCGCCCCAGATGCATAACTCCTCGAATGGAGGACCGCCGAGACAGGGAAGTGAACACGCGGAGGGCAAAGATCCTCCCCTGGCCAGAGGCGGGCGGAGAGGTTGGGATGGGATCGGACGTGGGACTTCTTTAGCAGAAGGAGGGCCAGGGGAAGAATAGGTAGCGGCTGATGGGGTGGGAGGGGATGATCTGAAGAGGAAGAGGAGGAATGGGACGGAGGGAAGGAGGAGAGCCCGAAAGGCTGCCTGGAGGAGGAGCGGGAAGAAAACCAAGGACAGAAGCAGAAGGCCACTAGCGGAGAGTGGACCTAGGAGGGAAGAGGGAGCCCGGAGGGCGAGAGACAGGGACAGACCGAGACCAGGGGGATCTCGGAAGCCACCTGGTTCTACGGACTCTTGTAACAGATGAGGAAACTAAGGCAAGAGGGGTTATTTGATTAGGAAATGTCTGAAGCAGGAGTTAGTCTCGGACCCTCTGACTCTGGAGTTGGAGCTCTTTCCACACCTGAGGGGAATGGGGAGAGGGATACCTCTAAGGAGAGCAAGAGGAGTGGTGAGGGAGTGGGAGCGGGGTCCTAGCGGGTAGGGTACTAGGAGTCAGGAAGATCTGGGTTCAAATCCTGCCTTACCCTGAGCAAGTGACTGAAGTGGGTCACAGTTCTGTCGTCTGTAAGAGGAGAGGTTGAAGCTCAGTTGCCCCTAAGCTCCCCACTGACTACCTGTGCGAGCCTACGAAGATGGGAGCTCAGAGCGGGGTCCTGGGTTCCAGAAGCAAAGTCAGCGGCCCGCGGGGGCGTGTGGGGAGCCTAGGAGAGGCAGGAAGGACTGGGGGGCTGAAGGCACCGGGAGGGACCAGGAGGGATGGAGGACTGGAGAAAGACTGGAAGGAAGGCAGGGGGATTGAGGGATGGGGGCGGGATGGAGGGCGGAGGAGGTACCCACCTAGCCGGGCAGCGCAGGCGGGAGGCTGCAAGGATCTGTCCTGTCCTATCCTGTCCTGTGGGGGTCCCCGCTGTTCTAGGCTGGGCAGGGGGCACTGGGCGCGGCTGCCGTTCGGTGTCCCGTCTCCGTCTGAGCCCGGGCAGGCGGGCGGGGCGGAGGGAAGAAGGGAGGGAGGGAGGGAGGGAGGGAGGGAGGGATTGGGAGGGTCACCGCATCCTCCCCTCCTCTCTCCTGCCCTCCCCTCTCGGCCTATGCCGCCCCCTGGTGGGCAGTTCGGTCTCTTTCCCGACTTGGCTACTTTGTGGCAGGCTCTGTTTCTGGAGCTCGCCCTCCTTCCCTTCCCTGTGGCTCTCCCGCTCTCTTTCTCTGCCTTGCGAGGCTGTGTCGGTTAGCAGAGGGAGCCCTGGAGAGACCCGAAGGTGAAGTCCACCTCCCGCACAGACCGGCTGTGTGACCTCCCCTGGGCAAGTCAAATGACCTCTCTCAGCCTTAGTTTATTCATCTGTAAAGTGGGACTAGCTAGAGATGGCAGTCAGGAACCCTAAGGTTCCAGTCCTTCCTCTGACACACACTGCCCTAGGTGACCTTGGGCAAGTCCCTCAAGCTCTTATCTGGGAGGGAAGGAAGGAAGGAAGGAAGGAAGGAAGGAAGGAAGGAAGGAAGGAAAGAAAAAGGGAAGGAAACAGGCATTTTTATTCAATGTCAGGCACTGAGCTAAGCTCTAGGAATGCAAATACCAAGTAAAATGTGGTAAAGGGAGTTTCTTCTATGGGAATTCCCTATGCCAATTAAATCATAGGTCTGGTTTTTAGAAAGTGGGGAAATTACCTGTAGCAGAATCAGTGTCTGTTACCAGGTGAAAATAATGAGCAAAAGAAAAAGGAGATGATTTAGACAGCAATTCTATACAGATTAAATAAACCTCACTTCTAGAGATAAAATTGTTTATGCCCAGCTAAAAGGGCAAAATACTCTTATCTCCTGTTTATATTTATTCTGCAAACAGTGATATGATATTCCCCCTCCTCTCCCTTTCTCTCTTCCTCCTTCAGCTGTCTGTCTTTCTATAGCTCTGTCCCTCCTATCTCCTCTCTCTCCCTCCCTCCTTCCTTCCTTCTCTCTTCCCTCCTCAGCTCTTTCAGTCTTTCCTCAGCTGTCTCCTTTCTTTCTCTCCTTTCTTCTCTCTCTCCCTTTCTCTCTTCCTCCTTCAGCTGTCTTTCAGTCTTTCCACAGCTCTCTCTCCCTCCTCTGTCTTCTCTCTCTCTCTTCCTCTCTTGTCCCCCCCTCAGTTCTTTCAGTCTTTCCACAGCTCTGTCTGTCCCTCTGTCTTCTTTCTCTCTCTCATTTCTTCTCTCTTCCTCCTTCAGCTGTCTTCCAGTCTTTCCACAGCTCTCTGTCCTTCTTGTCTTCTCTCTCCCTTTCTCCTTCCTTCTCTCTCTCTCTCTCTCTCTTCCTCTCGTCCCCCCTCAGCTCTTTCAGTTTTTCCACAGCCGTCACTCTTTTCTTCTCTCATTTCTTCTCTTCCTCCTTCAGCTATCTTCCAGTCTTTCCATTGCTCTCTGTGCTTCCTGTCTTCTCTCTTCTCCCTCCTTCCTTCCTTCTCTCTCTCATCTCCCCTCAGCTGTCTTTCAGTCTTTCCACAGCTCTGTCTGTCCCTCTGTCTTCTTCTATCTTTCATTTCTTCTCTTCCTCCTTCAGCTCTCTTTCTTTCCACAGCTCTCTGTCCTTCATCTGTCTTCTCTCTTCCCCCTCTTCCTTCTCTCTCTCTCTCTTCCTCTCTTGTCCCCCCTCAGCTCTGTCTTTCAGTCTTTCCTCAGCTGTCTGTTCCTGTCTTCTTTCTATCTCTCATTTCTTCTCTCTCTCCCTTTCTCTCTTCCTCCTTCAGCTGTCTCAGTCTTTCCACAGCTCTCTGTCCCTCCTGTCTTCTCTCCCTTTCTCCTTCCTTCTCTCTCTCTCTCTCTTCCTCTCTTGTCCCCCCCTCAGCTCTTTCAGTTTTTCCACAGCTGTCACTCTCTTTTCTTCTCTCTTCCTCCTTCAGCTGTCTTTCAGTCTTTCCACAGCTCTCCACCCTTCCTGTATTCTCTCTCCCTCCCTTCTTCCTTCGCTCTCTCTCATCCCCCTCAGCTTTCAGCCTTTCCACAGCTCTGTCTGTCCCTCTGTCTTCTTTCTTTCTCATTTCTTTTCTCTCTCCCTTTCTCTCTTCCTCCTTCAGCTGTCTTCCAGTCTTTCCACAGCTCTCTATCCCTCCTCTCTCTTTCCCTCCCTCCTTCTCTCTCCCTCCCTGTCTTCCTGTCTGTCTCTCTCCCTCCATTCTCTGTCTACACCAGTGATTCCCAAAGTGGGCGCCACCGCCCCCTGGTGAGTGCTGCAGCGATCCAGGGAGCGGTGATGGCCACAGGGGCATTTATCTTTCCTATTAATTGCTATTAAAATGTTTAAAAATTTAATTTCCAGGGGGCTAAGGAATATTTCTTCTGGAAAGGGGGCGGCAGGCCAGAAAAGTTTGGGAACCACTGCTCTATACATATGAATGGGCAGCTAGAGGGTACAGTAGATCAAGCTCTAGGCCTGGAATCAAGAAGACAGTTCAAGTCTGGCTTCAGACACTTCCTAGCTGTGTGACCCTGGGCAAATCACTTAACCCTATTTGCCTCAGTTTCCTCAACTGTCAAATCAGCTGGAGAAGGAAACAGCAAGCTGCCTCAGCTTGTCTGCTAAGAGAACCCCAATGGGGTCACAAAAAGTGGGACACAACTGAACAGCAGATCTGCATTTATTTATGTACACGTCTACTCCTGCTCCACCAACCTTGTGTCTCTCCCAAGCCTAGGCACAAAGCAAGTGAGATCTCACACACATGCACACGAGCGAGCCATCGTAGCCTTCTTCTTATTCCTATAAGCCCTTTAGAAACATCCACCAGCCCCTACTTTTCAACGGCCACAGGGGAGCTCCTCGAAGGCACAGACTCTCCCTCTTGTGTCTGGGACCCCAGAGGGGAGCACAAAGCTCAGTCAATGCTGGATTTCTTTGCCCCATGGCACCCTGCGTGGGGTTCCCGGCTCCTCCTGGACCATCCTGGTCCATTCTCCCAGAGAGCGTCTCCTCAGGGGACCCTGGCACCTCACACGGACACTATAGCTGGTAGAGAGCTCAAGACCCGGCCCTGACCCAGATGGGCTGTAAGACCAGGCTCTGTCTGAACCTGCCCAGAAGGCTCCACACTGTCTTGCTGGAGGAACTTTTCTCATCTGAGAATACAGGTCAGGTGCGATCCCCATCCCGTCCTTCTGCCATCGCTGCTCCCCCTTCTTGTCTATGGTAGTTTCAGAATGGATAAAGCACCAAAGTCAGGAAGACCTGGGTTCAAATCTCACTTTATACATTCTCTCTCCAAGGCCTTTAGTTTCTCTAGACCTTAGTTTCCTCAACTGTAAAACCAAGGGGGAGGGGGATACCTCAGTGGTGGCTTTGGAGGTCCCTTTCAAGCTCGCCATATTCCTGTGCGCCCTACCATCCCACTAAAGATGCTCTAGGATCCAAGGTCTAAGGGCCACAAGGGACCTCAGGAGGCATCAGGCCGGATCCCTTCATTTTACACATGAAGAAACCATTATCACCTTTGGAACTGACAACCACCCATGGGAAGTAGGCACTACAGCAGTTACACCCATTTTACAGATGCCAAAACTGAAAGCTATAGAGGCTGGCGTACCCATCACCAGCACAGCTTACACTGAGCTTTGGCTCTCCCGAGGGTTTCCTAAAGGATCCTACCATTCTGTTGCTTCCGCCTCCCCCTGACCTGCTCCTTCTTTTCATCCCCCATAAATCCAAGCTGGGGAGGGGAGCTCCCGAGACATAGTCAAGGTCTCTTCAAGGCCATTCCTTGTTTCTTCCTAAGCAGGATGTTGTTTGTCTTCAGTATCTCCCTAGGAGAGCTTCCCTGCAACTTCCTCCACAGAATTTCTGGACCTGGAATCCTACTTAGTCTTTCTCTGACCTGCTTGTTGTCATAGTCAAAGGCACATTGACTTGGGGTTGGTTGGCCTTAATGGCCATTGAGTCCAACCCCTTCATTTTATATGAGAAAACTGGGCTCCAAAGACTCTTGCCTGGGGCCATAGGAAGGGTTTGAGCCCTGACTCCATCCATGCTCCCCAAATCTAGGATCAGCCGTGCCCCTTTCAAAGGCTCCCCTCAATTTTTTCCACTCCCTCCCATTTCTGGAGACTTGATCGAGTCTTCCCATCTTGCCCAGGCTAGAAGCGCCAATCAGCACGGGGGCTTTGACCTCTTTGGTTTGGGCCATTTTGACCCTTCTAAGTCAACTGGGTGGCCCCCTAGATTCCGGGGAGCTCTTCCATTGGGGCCAGACCGAGCGAGGACACCCGACGGGCCGCCAGAACTTCCAAACTCCAGGGAGCACCATCACACCCCCCCAGTCGTGCTGCTGCGATGTGTCCCTCCCTAATGGCCAAGAGCCAATCTCTCCCACGAGCACCTTGGCCGCCATTTTTATTCTTCGAAAGGCCGCTCAGACCAGTCGAGAAGAGAGAACTGGTTTGCTTTTGGCAGAGCTCCAGCACACAACGGGGTAGCCTTAGTCTCGCCCCCTGGCATCTACGGTAGCTCACACTGCTTCTCATACAGGCTTTGATCTTCTCCCCCAAACCCAGCGCTCTCCTCGGGGTGGGAAGGGGGCATGGCTGCTGCTGCTTTCTTTTCTCTTTACGCCCTCACCTTCCGGCCCAGGGACAGCTCTAGGACAGAAGGGCAAGGGCCAGGCAGCGGGGCCAAGGACTCCAGGCCCGGCGCTCTGTCCGCTGTGCCCCGTCTGGCGCTCGAGCGTGTCCGGGGTTTTGGCACAGCGGTCGTGCGGCCTCGGCCACCCTCTCTACCCCGGTGGCCTTCCTGGGAAGTGGAGCTCAGAGACCCGTCTAGATGAGGCTCTTCTGACCAGGCGGGAGCTCCGAATGCCACGGCAAGGCCAGCCAGGACGGGACGCCCTGGGCTCCCGCCCCCCGATTCAGAGGTGCCCAGCAGAAAGAAGGGAGTGGAGGCAGGGCAGGGCACGGGTCCCGGTTTAAAAAGAGGACTGGCTTTAATTTACAGGGGGATACTAAATGTACAGGATTCCTTAAAAAATCGTTATACACAATAAATACAGTACAAAATATTTTACAGTACTAAAGTTTGTCTCCGAGATCTCAAAGCCCGGCTGGGGGAAGGGGCAGGGCTGGGGTTGGGAAGATCAAGAGTGGTCTGCTTCGACTTTGGGAGACTTTCTGATTGGGGGGGCATGCACACACGCGCGCACACGCACACACACGCACGCACGCACGCACACACGCACATACAGAGCTCCTCGGAGGGCTAGAAAAGAGCCCCCTCGGTGAAGAGCCACGGTGGGAGGCACGGTGGTGCAGTTATCTGGCAAGCTGGGGGACGGCCGGACCCCAACGCTGCTCCTGGCTCGCTGTGTGACCTCGGGCAAGTCTCTGCCTCTCCTGCGCCCTCCTCCCTCCTCTCCCCAGTTCCCCGCAAGCTCGCGCTCGCTCTCGCTCTCTCAGACACACGCCTACGTACACACAGTGGCAG
>NW_025361175.1:0-1461 GCF_016433145.1 Gracilinanus agilis
CTTGTGTGTTTCGGTCAGGAGAGGTTAAGAGCTGCTTTTTACTCTGCCACCATCTTAACCCGGAACCCCTAAAAATCCCTCTTTGATGACTAAAGATGATGCCTTTATGAAATGAACAGGCTAAGTCTATAGGAGAGTCCATGCTTGCTGGTGTATTACTTCCAGAAGCAACTGAGAGGGCTGAGAGGTGCTCCACAAGGAAGAATGCATCATCTCCCAGCTGCTGTTTGCTGTCACCATCCCTGTAGGAGTATCATCCATCTCAAGCCTTGGGGGCCAAGCTCAGAAGATGAGCATGAGAGAGCAAACCTGCTTTCCCACTTCAAAAAACAAAATTACAAAGGCTCAATCCAGGAAGGGTTTCAAGCCTGCAGATCTTGAACAGGCCTGTGCTGTTAGCACTGAAGCCTCTTACTGAGAGACCAAAGAGCTTTTTGTAAGCATGAAGGTGAGAAAAGAAAAATACACACATTTTAGAAGGCCTGGGTCGATAGGATGGCTGTAGGGGAAAACCCTTTGAAGTCAGGTGGTGTTTGAGGGAGAGACCAGGTTTAGTTATCACTGCTGGGCTTCTGTAATCAAGGTGAAGGACAATGAGGAATGGCTTAGGTATTAGGGATGGGAATGATGGTTATTTCCAGGAGGTCAACAACTAATCGATTGATCAATCCATCAGACAACAATAGTTACTTAATCACAGAAGAGGAATAAATGAGAAGGTAGGACAAAGAGCCCCACTCCTTTATGGCCTCTCCAACCTGGAAATGACTCTTACCCACTATTGGCCTCAACTGATCCTCAGCTCAAATCTTTAAAGTTGTTTGGTCATACCCAATTTTTCGTGACCACACTTGGGATTTGTTTTCTTGGCAGAGATACTGGAGTGGCTTGCCATTTCCCTCTCCAGCTCATTTTACAGATAAGAAGACTGAGGCAAACAGGGTGAGGTGACTTGTCCAGGGTCACACAGATCATATATGTCTGAGGCTGGATTTAAACTCAGTTCTTCCTGAGTCCAGGCCAAGTACTCTATCCATTGCACTACCTAACCACTGTACAGATACTATACTTAGACACTTAAATGTTCCTACTGAGGCTACTGTTCTCTAGGTTAGACACCCCCAAGTTTCTTTTCTGTCAGGATGGAAGGTGGTTCAATGCTAGGAATTCCTTTGATTTTAATTTCCTTTCTTTTGTGCTATCTTTTATTTCACTTATTGATGTACATGTAATATCTCACCCCATCCCTGCAATAGAGGGTAAGCTTCTAGAGGGAAGGAACTACAGCAGAGTGCTTTTTTTCCTTTTAATCAATAAACTAGAGTCTGGCACAGGGATCTTGCATATAATAGGCACTTAGTAGATTTCTCTCTCTCTCTTCCTTTTTTCCTTCCTTCCTTCCTTCCTTCCTTCCTTCCTTCCTTCCTTCCTTCCTTCCTTCCTTCTTCCTTCCTTCCTTCC
>NW_025361176.1:0-1436 GCF_016433145.1 Gracilinanus agilis
AGAGTCCACTGTGTCCCAGGTTAGAATCTCAGCTCCTGCCTGTCTGTCTAAGTTTCCAAAATGCTTTAAACCTATTTCCCTCTTACACCTCCAACATTTTTCCTATGAGAAAACTTTTCGGTGATTTCCCCTATATGACAGGTTATAAGTGGCACAAGTGGGATTTGAACCCAGTATTTATGACTTCAACATCATTTATAGGTAGAGAGGAGGGCTTTGTAGGAAGTTGCTTAAGGGCTAACGTAGCACTGTAAGTCGGTCTTCAGCTGGCAAAGACGTGGATTTTCTAAGCATTAGGAGAGGATAGTTGAGACAATGTATTCAGGTATATGTTGGATGGAGTTGGAAGGATAGAGATAAAGCAGTCCATAATTCTTCAGTGCTTTACAAAGCACTTTCATCACTACAACCCCAGGAGACAGAGTAGTATCTATAATGCAGGTGAAGAAATAGGGGCTTAGAGAACTTGGGTCTTGTCCAAGGGTAGGTAGCTACTAAATGTTGGAGGTAGGACTTGAACTCAGATATCCTGACTCCAAATTCAATGCTTTTTCCTATCATACTTAGTTTGAAAAAAAATGTTGGGGAGCCTTGAATGCTAAACTAAGGAGTCTGTATGCATTTTATTCAATAGTAAATGGATCTTTGATCAAGGGAGGGATATGGCCAGAGATATGGATTAGGAAGTTTAATCTGTCATCAAGACACAAAACATATTGGAGGTGGCTAGATGGCTCAGTGGAGAGAAAGCTAGGTCCAGAGATGAGAGGAATTGGGTTCAAATATGACCTCAGACATTTCCTAGCTGTATGATCCTGGGCAAGTTCTTAACCCCAATTGCCTAGCCCTTACCACTCTTCTGCTGTGGAACCAATACTCAGTATTAATTCCAGGACAGAAGGAAAGGGTTTAAGGAAAAAACAACATATTGGATGAGGAAGAGACTGAAGGTGGGGAGACCTGGGACAAATAAGAGGTGAAGACAGCCTTACCTAGGGTGAGGATGCTATGAATTAAAAGGAGGGAGGACAGACAGGAGGAAGATTTTATAGGTAAAAAATAATTCTTAATAAACCTCATATTTTTATATTTTTTGATGGTTTTCATACCTTTTATCTGAATTTCAAAATGGTCTTGTAAACTAGGTTGGGCAGGAATTATTCCTATACTTCTTTTTCATAGTCAAGTCACTCTGAACCTCACTTTTCTTGCCTGTAAAATGGAGGTAGGAATAGACCCTATTTTATGGGTTTGTTAGGATTATAAAAGGAAATATACATATGTGTGGGTATGTATATGTACCTATACACATATGTGTATATATTTATATACCCACCCACATATATATGTATTTCCTTTCAAAATAGATTTATAATATATATGTATTTATTATATTATATATAAAAATATATATTCATTTAAACATATAATTTATA
>NW_025361177.1:0-1955 GCF_016433145.1 Gracilinanus agilis
AAAATGACCATGTAGTTATAAAGCAATTCTGCAACTATTAAAGTACCATATAAATGCTAATTAATATTATCAAATTGTTCATTGGCTAAGGGGAATTAGGGGAGTTTGGGGGACTTGGGGGACTTGGGGGAGAGGAAAAGAACATGAAACATATAACTATGGGAAAATATTCAAAATAAAAATTAAAAAATATTATCATCATTGGTAATAATAAGCCATTGGGTGATATTTATTGGGCAAGACCAAAATGGTTCACAATGGTTTAAGAGCTGAATGTCATATAACAAGCGTTTCTTTGGCCAGATTCTGTAAGATCAGAACCATAATGCTGTGAGCTGCCTAGCCAATGAGAAGGTTACTCCAAGATTTTATTAGTTCCTCTCCCTGCTGTTAGAAACTGAAGCTTCCCTTCACGTATTTTTTCTGCCACCTAAATTCGATCATTTTTGTTGCTAAATTGTGGTTCTTACATTCATGGTGTTGCTCATGACCCTGAACTCCATGATTTAAGTCCAGGGATCCTTTTCTGTTCATGTTCCAGCAGAACTCTGAGCAGCAACTCCAGGTTGACAAGCCAGGTTTAGCAGCTGGTTGCACCCCAGGTGGTGATGGAATGCTGATTTATTGTACAGAATGGCAGATGTCAGCAATCTCAATAGAAAAATAAAAAAAAACATACTCTTATTCCTAAATGATTAGTTGAGAAATAGGTCCTTGTTCCTAAATGACCACTTTCAACTTTTGCTTCCACATACTCTTTGACTAGGTAGAGGATGCTAGAGTGAAGAACTCCAATTAGCTGACTGTTTTTCTCTCTGTTTCTGACTGTTATTTTAAGAACTGATTAGGCAATCAAATTCTCACCTAAGATGACCCATAATCAGAGGAAAGAAACCTGACTAATAATAGTTTGAGAAAATGCTATTGATAAAGCGAAACACTTCAAGGACTTATCAGAGCAGAAGCAGGCTAAATATTTTTTTTCAAAAATACTGTAATATTGTAGTGATTTTCCTATTGGGGTAAACATTTTTATCATAAAGTAATGTGCAAAGTAATACTACCTTTTAAAACTGATAATACAATGGTACATGTAAAGCCCAGTGGAATTGCTCATTGGCTACAGGACAGGAGAGGGAGGAAGGGAGGGAAAGAACATGAATCATGGAACCATGGAAAAATATTCTAAAACAAACAAATAAATAAATAAATGAAATTTTAAAGACCTGATAATAAATTAATAAATGGAACTGCCACATTGTAGGGAACACACAGAGCATCCATCTTTCCTTCTAACACACAGAATATCCATGGGAAGAGTGGGTTTAAAATTATTCAAAATATAGTGAAAGCAAAGTACTGTATAGGATATGCATGGGGCAAAGAGTGACTCAACTCCTTGTTACTCTGAGGGTTGGAAGCCCCTTTTTCCTCTTCAATCAATCAATATTTATTAAACTCCAAGATAGTCCCTGACCTCAGGGAACTTACAATCTTCATAAAGTCTCACAAAATTTCTCTTGGGGCAGCAGCTCTAGCATTCTTCTCTGCCATGAAGGATTAAGTTCCTTAAAACTGCTTTCTTTCTCAAGTAACTATTTTTCAGTATAGTCTATTCCTGCTGTATTTCTCTACTCCTTTTGCATAGTCCCCTCATCATCAGCCACTGCTGCTCCAGTGGAAACCATTTCCCCCTTTTTCTATGCCTTCCTAGGATCTTCCTGTCTTTTGGAACTCACAAGGACAGCCCCTAAATATTTTTGAGATTGCTGTTCAGTCTCTTATTCAGGCAAGGAAATATAAAAAAAGGAAGCTCAATCTAGGCTTATGTTTCCCTTATGGCTCATGAGCACATGGTAGAAAAATGGGACCTCAGATGCCCCTTTCCCACGTAGCTCAAAATAGCCCTCGTGTTTCAAAGTTGAGAGAGAGAGAGAGAGAGAGAGAGAGAGAGA
>NW_025361178.1:0-2500 GCF_016433145.1 Gracilinanus agilis
CTGTGCCCTGTTGTGGGGTTCCTCCGTTAGTCTGGACTTGTTTTTATGTCCCCTTGAGGAGTTTTGTGTGTTTCGGTCAGGAGAGGTTAAGAGCTGCTTCTTACTCTGCCGCCATCTTAACCCGGCTCCGGTTTTTTCCATTTTTATGTATGATAAAGAAAGGTAGAAAGCTCGTAATATGATAATAATGATTGAAAACAGATGAACAGCCTAAATTTTACATTGTTATCCTGAAATTAAAATGTTGCAGCTCAAACTTTTTAGTTTGTTGGATAATTCTATGGGGAAGAATGGCAAAGGAAAAAGAAAGTATAGATAGCTTGAGAATTTCCATAAATGTTATAATGAAACCATTCAAGTTTTGAACAAAGTGAAGAACTTTAAATTAGTCAACAGATATTATTTTATTGATTTCCACCTACCCTCTGAGTCCAAAGTCTAAAAATCCTGATTCAATCATGCAAAACATTGTCTTTCTCACCTTTTTACCTTTTCCAGGTTAGATACCCATGTCATTTCTATCTTTAAGTCATTACCAAATATATTGAATCAGTAAAGGTAAGAACAGAAACCTAGAACATGTTTCTAGGTTAATATTGATCTATTGTCAACATTTTTGGGGGGATAATGTCGTTCAGTCATCAATTTCTCTACCAAACTGAATCATCTAACCATTAACCAATTTTATCCCTGCACAATCATCTTGATGCTTGTTGAAATTAAGGTTCATGATTCTGATGATAATTCCTGAGTATACCAGTCTAGTGACCCTTTAAAAATATATAGCTTGGCATGACTGTTTTTTTTATTAATATTTATAACAATTAAAATCTAGGCAGATAAGACATTTAGATAAATGACAATAATATGAAACACTGTGTGAATTATACCTCAAATGAGGTAGAAAGTGTTTTAAATTCAGAGGAAGGAAAAAACACTTTTGATTAGGCTGATAAAGAAAGCCACCAAGGAAGAGGTGACATTTGAATTGGGTATTAAAGGACACTCAGGATTTGACCAGCAGAAATGGAGTGGCATGAGCAAAGGCAAGGAACTGGGAATGTGTAAGACGTATTTTGTTAATAATGAGTTGTTCAGTTTGACCAAAGCATAGGACATGTGTAGGGAAATAGTGAGATCACTGGATTGAAAAACTTAGAATGTAAGACCCTTCATAATTTGAATCCAACTTACTCATTCTGACTTATTTCACATTTATCTTCTTGACATATTAAGTTTTTTAGACAGATTGATATACTTACTATTACCCATATTAGCCCATTATTTTGTGTTTTCCTTCATTCACACACACTGCTTCTAGATCTAGGAAGCCCTTCATATCTATCCTATTTGAAATCCTACTTTTGAGAGCAGCCCCATTGCCACTTTCTCCAGGAAGCCTTCCTTGATTTCTCTTCCTCTTCTTCCTAAAATATTCTCATCTCCTGAAATTTTCCTGGATCATTTTGCTTAGACTTCCTGTTTGACCATGCCATACTCTACTTTTTAATATGTTTACTTACATGTCATATTTCCCTTACTACATTATCAATTATTTGATGGTTAGTTGGCAGTGACAGATTTTATCTTTGTTTGAAAATTTTCACCTAGCTGTTGTGAGGAAGATTAGTTAGTTAATTAAGTATTAAGGTTGACCTAGCAGGAAGCCTGGAGCATTCTAGGATAGAATGAAGGAGGAGGAAGTGTGTGTGCCCTGAGAGAGGGACTCCATTAGTGGTGGGAAAACTGTTGCATATACTTGGTACTAAATATATATCACTGAATTAAATCTAGGCCTAACTACAGATTAACTTTAATTGTGAATTAAGGAGCCTGAGCAAAGGTTGTAACTTCTTACCTTTGAGTTCTTGTTGGGATAGTCATAAAACCTGCAAAATAAACATAAATCTGTTCTTGGAAGTGGTGGCAGTGTGTCTCAGGAGTTTAGAACCCTCATAAAATCCTCAATTACTGCTGAATTATGGAAATGTTCAGAAGTTGCAAATAAAATAAATGGCATGGCAAATAAGAAGGAACATAAAATCAAGGTTGGGGAAAGAAGTTAAATTATTACATGGAAAAAAGAAATTTATTCTCAGAGAGTATTTACCATTATGCCATCAGGATTGCAAAAATATAAAATGAATCCAATTGAAAACAATTAAAATCCAAGAGAGATGCTTGGTGATATGCCAGATAATATTGGCTGGACAGAGGATGCAAACAAAGTATATTATACAACATTAAAATTGTAGTGTCATCTTTGTATATCCCATAGGTTTGAACATTTGGAATGCTATGCACTTAATATTTTATAGGTCACTCTAAAGACTTATATGTAATACATTTATAAGTATTATATCTTAAATGGTAGGGCAGCTGGGGTGACCTTGATTAACTGCCATATTCAAAATATCAAGGGTTCTATTAGCTAAAGTAAGCAGAAAATCACTTTGAATACTTATAGAAGCCTTTCTCCTCCTCTTTGAGTTCCTTAAGC
>NW_025361179.1:0-1009 GCF_016433145.1 Gracilinanus agilis
ATACATATATATATATATATATGAACTCCAGATAATAGGACTTGAGATACATGTTAACTAACAAGTAAGAAAGGAATATGGGGGAAGAACAAAAGGGGGAAATTATGTAAAGTAATAAAGTGGCAGAAACTATTCTCTTACTAACCATTCTCATAATTATTCTCATAAGGATAAGAAATTCTTTTCAAGAGAAAAAAAATCTCCACAAATATAAAAGGAAGACCAGAACTACCTTGGTATAATGAATTTTGAAATATCTTTAATTCATAGTGGACCAAAAGCTTAATGCAGTCTACTTTTAGTTCCTTTCATAGGAAAAGATGAATAGTATGGATAAACTGCAATGAAGGTATCTGGAAAGTCATTTTAATTCAAATTTGAAATACACTATAATTTTTTCCTAACAGATTTAATATTTATATTTTGCTTTGGGCTAACTTAAAATTAGCCTGCCTTTCCCTAAGCACAGATTATCTGATAATGAGTGAAGGAACTGAGGAAAAAAAGATGAAAACTTTTAAAACTTGGTACAAATAATCTAAAAAGAAGAAAATGCACATGCAGTTAAACAGGAGTTGACTCATAGCCTATTCAGAGCCATATTTTTTATTTATCTCATTCATTTATTCATTTTAAAATCCTATTTTATAAACAAAGAATAAGAGACAGCCTAGTATAGTAGCCAGAAAATTGGCCTCGAATAAGGAAACCTGATCTAGCCTACCCACCTCTGATATTTATTCGCTATGTGGCCATAGTCTGTCTGTCTGTCTGTCTGTCTGTCTCTCTCTTTCTCACACACACACAAACACACACATGCACGTTTGTGTGTTTGTGTGTGTGTGTGTGTGTGTTATTGCTAGCTCACTGACCAGAAAAGTGATTTTTCTTTGGGGACAGTGGGTAAGAAAAGATCCAGAAAGAGTCTCTTTTTAATATATAAAATAATATCATTTTATTATATGTTTATATATATTATTTATATACTTATATAAATATATGTTTTATA
>NW_025361180.1:0-2770 GCF_016433145.1 Gracilinanus agilis
TTTTTGGCTGCTTGCAGTATTTTCTCCTTGGCCTGGGAGCTCTTGAACTTGACTATAACATTCCTAGAAGTTGTCATTTGGAGATTTCTTGAAGGACATGAACTGTGGATTCTTTCAATTTCTATTTTACCCTCTTATTCAAGAATATCACGGCAGTTTTCTTAGATAATTTCTTGTAATATTATGCCTAGGCTCTTCTATTTATTTATTTATTTGTTTGTTTGTTTGTTTGTTTGTTTATTTATTTATTTTTGGCCATGACTTTTAGGTCAGTTTGTTTCTAAGGCAACTCTTTCAAAGTTTCATTGTATTGTATCCTACTCATTGTATTTATCACACTGCCAGATAGAACATTTCAGGGGGCCGCATCTAACCCGTAGTTTGCCCATCACTGTCCTAGGCTGATGGGCATGAGGGGTTGTTTCATTAACAGTGGCTAGAGTTACCCTTTGGGTGATGATGATAGTGATGACAAGGAAGAGGAGAAAGACAAGGAGAAGGAAGAGGACAAGCACAGATGGTCTGTTATCCGGATGATTATGGAGGCATTCAAATCAATGTAGGCGTAGGTAGCACTGGATCACTATTATTATCAACATTATAATCATGGCAGGGATTCCTCTATGGAGAGTTCCCTTCCATGCAATTAAAAAATACAATGAAAGAATGTCCCTGCCCTCCAGGGCACTTACCTGAGAGGATACAATCTAAATATTGGTGTGATGCAATATAGTTTCAGAATTCAAAGAACACCAACACTTGGGAGGAATCAGGAAAGGCATCGTGTAGGAAGGGCACCTGGGCTCCTCTCAGGAGTTTGCTAGGAATTCTCAGGGGACAATATCAGGAGGTTGTTCATTCTAAAGATGGGGGGAGGAGGAGACTCTTTGGGCAAAGACCTAGAGGTGAAAGATAGAAGGGGCTGCTAAGACACGTGGCCTGGACCTCTCCAGGAATGTTCTTGTCCTTTTCATTCCAATTCAATTTCATTCAGATTAATTCTTCTTCCTCCCAATGAACAGGCCGGTGACCAAGAGTGTTTAACAACCTAATACACCTTCTTAAACATCCCAATCTTGATTCCCCAAAGCTTAGGACTCAGGCTCTGCTTTCCACCTCCCACAGTGATTCTATTGCCGGCTCAGTGAGAAGATTCATCTGATCCGTCAGACTGAACACATGGGGGAAAAGGCTTTTGGTCACTTGATCTAATGGATCTGAGGGTCTCAGCTTAAACCACTAAGAGTGTCATGAACCTAGAAGTGTGACACCGAATTCCTCCCCTCATCTCCCAGCACTCCAATCTGTCTGCAGCCCACACCATGACTATGGGGCACTGATAATTATGGTGAGGGAAAAGATAATGGTAGCAATGGGTATTGCTATCAGAAAGTAATATTAATTCATATTAAAATCATTTTGACTGTGATACAGAACAGAAATCGTAAATAACACAATAACAAACACTATCAATAATGACTAATATTGATTATAACTCTGCTAAGAAGGATATAAAAGAAAACAGAAGAAAATAAACATTATTAATGATAATTAATTAATAACAATCATTTTTAAATTGTTAGAGCCAGGCAGAACTATGTGCATGCTAAAAACGAACATTAATAACTTAAAACACTTGTTCTTATTAATGTTATGATTGAGTAACAAAACAAGTTAAAAAAAAAAAGCTTAAAGAACTGCCATCTCCTTCAGTGTGTCTCCCAAGAACCCAGTAACCTGTCAAGGCTAAAAATGCCATGGAACTACTTCTCCAGTGAGGCTCCTCTGGCACACATTTGGTCCATCATGCCTGTCCCCTTCTTGGCACTTCTTTTTTTTTTTTTTTCCTTTGTTTTATCAATCCTGTCAGACTTCTTTCCTGTCTCTTGTGCTTGCCCTTTCCTCTCTCTCCCTATGAACCACCATCTTCCTCCAGGCTTGAGTCCTCTCTCGTCTGGACTCTTTGGACCTCTTCTTCCCCAGGCCAATGCTTGCTATCCACATCCCCCCCAGAGTCAGTGTCTCCATCTTCCCGGGCAACCTTCTTCTCCCCACAGCTGTTTCTTCTTTAGGAGGGTGACTTCTTATGGTCCTCAGCTGTGCGAAGGACCACCCGAGCCAACCCACGCTGGACAAAGATTGCCCCGTCCTGAGAGAGCCCCAGCAAACAACGCTCATGCCTTTGCTGAGGCAAGACTTCCACGTATGCCCCGAGAGGCCCAACGCCGCTCCTTCGCACGATGGACGCTGCCCATGTCTTGCCAATCGGAGGCTGCACCCTATCAAGGGAATGAACTGCAGCAAAAGCCCTCCCAAGTGTTACCGCCATCCCTGTAGGGCAATCACAAAGAATCCACCAGTCAGAGGGAGCGTCTCCAGCCAAAAGCAATGGAAAGGGGGCGAGGTGGTGGGAGCTCCGCCCGGCGCCCCAAGCTGCTCCTCTGGTCCGGCGATCTGTCACTGAACGGGGACTCGACGTTGAGGGGCCCCTTTCCCAGGGCAGGTTGGATCTTCCTCTACAACGGCATCCATCATCGCCTGAATCCGTGAAGGTTTCCGTGTCCTCCAGTCATGCAGAAAGTGTCCAAAGGGAGACTCCACCACGAGTCCGGGCCAGCTCCGCATCCTCTAGGCCATCCCTTGGTGCCTCGGCAGACACGGCAGAGAAGACCGCTTACTGACCGCGTGGCAGGAAGGGAATTAAAGCCAGTCGAAGCCCCCTAGGAGACCCCCTTTACCAAGAACCTCTTCCTAGCCCCTCTGTCGCCCT
>NW_025361181.1:0-4491 GCF_016433145.1 Gracilinanus agilis
TACAGCTCAGTTCATTTAATAGATTTTTCTCGCAGTAAGATTTTGAAATTTACTCTTAGAACTGCACTTCAGTTAAAGCAGCATTCAACTATTATCAATATGAAGGTGAAAGAATACAATGTTGTATTATTTGAAAAAAGAATACGTTCAATATGGAAAGAAAACTCACATTTCACATAGTCTGAAGAAGGATTTCACAATATAACTACTTAAACCTAAGGGCATAACTTCCACAATAATGTGTTTCCTTTGCCCTCTTAACCAATTTGCCCTTACACATCTATGTATTCTCTCTTATTTAAATCAGATGTAAGGTCCCAGATGCAATCTCTAGCAATAAAGAGAATTTCAGTTTCATTGTTTGAGCCTCCAGCTATCTTAGCATTTTCAAGGAAAACTGGAATATTAGAAAACTTTCATTGCATTCAAGTGAAATTTAAAGCCTAATTTCACCTTGAATTTGTTAAGTGCTATAGGCTTGAGAAATGCCCAAAGTAAGTTAAACAATAAGCCTTCCCCGACTTGGAAAACTTAAGACTGGACCAATATGGCAGGGTAAAGCAGAGAAACTCAGAGTCACCATGAGAATTATCTCCAAACAATATTAAAATAATGTCACAAAATTAATGCAGGAGAGACAGAACCAACAAGGAGACAATGAAACAACTTTCAAGAAAAGAAAAATCCAAAATGTAGGCAGAGAAATTCTGGGGCACTGGGGTGAGAGGGGAGCACAGACAACAGAAGGCTAAAGCAAGCAATGAACAGAAAGCCAAGAGCAAGCTACACACACCCCCACCTCTCATCTTCTATCCCAGGCTCAGTACCTAACCCCAAGCTAACATCCACAAAAAAAAGACCCTAATTGGGCAAATAGAAATAGAAATTTTAAACCTATGGGGAATTCCAGAATCCAAGCCCAGGGGAGTCTGTGCTAACATGGGCTGATCTGTATGGGCTCAGAGCAAAGCCAAGAGTCCTAGTCTGGGCTTGGAGTAAGGACATAGATACCAGTTTGGGGTAGTTGGTAAACTAACAGTGGGTCTGGACCTTTTTTTGCAGAAAGCTCAGGGTGGAGCTCCAGGAAAGAGCAATCAACTGTGTGCCCAATTAGATCAAGTACACAGTGAGACAAAAAAAATACTTAAGCCTGAGCTTAGAACTTAATTAGTTCCTGACCTGACCAAGCTCAGATTAAGACCAAAAGCTTAAGCTCAAGCCTGAGGAAAGTCTTTAAGTTATCAGCATCTCCAGGGTTAATTCAATCATCTGTGGGAGATAGTTCTCAGAGTTCTTAGCACTCTGGCTATTATACCATATTGGAAAAACTGGCAGAAACCCAGGGAAAAAACAGAAAGAAACAAAAAAGCTAAGGGTAGCATCAAGGAAGGACTGAAGTTTAAGAGACTACCCTAACCTCCCAGGAAACAGAGCCTACCTATAAAAATGTAGGGAAAATGAGCAAACAACAAAAAAAGCATCTAACTGTAAAGAATTTTTATGGAGACAAAGCACAATGTACAGATATAGAAGGGGGAAGTGAAAGTAAAGCAAACGCACACAAGATACAAAAGAAAAATATGGATTGGACACAGATTCTGAAAGAGCTCAAAAAAGACTTCAAAAACCAATTAAGAGAGGAAGAGGAAAGGCAGGGGAAGAGAAATCAAAGCAATGCAAGAAGAAATGAAAAAATGATAACCAAAAGCTAACAGAGGAAAATTAGGTCTTAAAAATTAGAATTGAGCAACTAGAAACTAATGATTTCATGAGAAATAAACAGTAAAACAAAACCAACAGAATGAAAAACAAAAACAGAAAAAAAATATGAAATACCTTATTGAAAAAACTCACCTGTAAAATAGATCTAGGAGAGATTTGAGAATTTGAGAAATATTAGACTAACTGAAAGCCATGTTAAAGGAAAAAAAAACCTTGGATATCATATTACAAGAAATTATCAAAGATAACTGCCCAGAGATCTTCAAACGAAAATAAAATTGAAAGAATTCACAGATAACCTCCAGAAAGAAATCCTCAAATGACAACTTCCAGGAATATAACAACTAAATTCAAGAGCCCCCAAGTCAAGGAGAAAATATTGCAAGCAGCCAGAAAGAAATAATTCAGATGCCATGGAGCTACAATCAGGATCACATAGGACCCAGTGACTTCTACATTAAAGTATAAGAGGGCATGGAATATGATACTCAGGAAGGAGAAAGATCTAGGTTTATAACAGAGAGTCACCTATCCAGCAAAATGAGTATATTCTTTCAGGGGGAAAAACTGACATTCAATAAGATAGAAGATTTCCAAACTTTCCTGAGTAATAAGCCAGACCTAACACAAAACCCAAGAAAATCCTAAAAAGGTAAAAGAAAGAGAAAATTTAAGTGACTCATTAAGATCAAAATGTTTGTATTTGTACATGGAAGGAGGATATCTAAAATTTTCAAAAATTACTCTTAGTATTAGAGAATATATAAGGAATATACTTAGAAAGAGGGTAGGGAAGTAAGCTGATTATAATGATATGATGTATATGATGATGTATGATGATATAATGTGTATGTATATATGATGATATGAAATGATATGTGTGTATGATGTGTATCTATATAATATGTAAAAAATAATCAAGGGGTGAAAAAGAGGATTTCAATGAGAAAAAAGGAAAGGGAGAGATAGAAGGGGGTAAATTATATATAACATAAAGAGGCAGGAAAAATAATTATGGAGAAGGGAGGATAAGGATGGCAATGGGCAGTGCTTAAAATTTACTCTCATCATAACTGGGTCAGAGAAGGAAAAACAAATATACTCATAACATATAGAATTATATGTTGCCCTACAGAAAAGTAAAAGGAGAATAAGACAATGGAAGGGGGAGCTAATTTGAGGAAGTGGGAATTATAGGGGTGATAAAAAGCAAAACATTGGTGAGGAGGAACATAGTGAAAGGGAATAGAGCAGACTCAATAGGGGAAAATAAGATGGAGGGCAATACACAATTAGTAATCATAACTCTGAATATGAATGGGATAAAGTCATCCATAAAATGGAACTGGATAGCAGAGTGGATTAAAAACCAGAATCCTACTATGTTGTCAACAAGAAACACATTTGAGGCAGGGTGAAACACACAGATTCAAGGTAAAGGGTGGAGCAAAATTTAGTAAGCATCATCTAAAGTAAAAAAAGCAGGAGTAGCAATCATGATACCAGATAAAGCTAAAGTAAATATTGATCTGATTAAAAGAGATAAGGAAATAAAATTACATTTTGCTAAAAAGGTAATATAATTAATGAAGTAATATCCAATTCTGAACATTTATGCACAAATTTCTACAGGAGACACAAAAGGAGCTTAAGGTGGAAATAAGTAGTAAAACCATACTAGTGGGGAGAACTCAACCTTCCCCTCTCAGAACTAGATAAATCAAACCAAAAAATAAATGAGAAAGAAGTAAGGGAAATAAGTGAAACATAAGAATGACATTGTGATTCTTGATTGTCTTCTGCTTTAAATTCAGTAATACTATTGCTACTACCAATATTGTGAAGTAAAGAAAGTGTCTTTTAGGAACCTCCCCTCCCCTTGAGAAACCATCTTTAGGTTTTGGAAAACTTGATTGTTACTTAGTCACCAATATCTCCCCTTTATTGTACAGTACAGAGCCATCTTCTGGACCTCTTCCATATCTGCATTTTTAAAAAAGTAACAGTCATTGAATTTTTGGGATAAAAGGGACCTCAGTAGCCATCTAACCCACTCCATTATCAAAATGAATTCTCATTATAACACTTAAATAGCCACCTAGTCTCTGCTTGAAAGTATCCAAGAAGGAGAAAACAGCCACCTTTCCTGGCAGTCCATTCTACTTTATTGACAGAAATTATGCTTTGTTTTTGTTTTTCTTGGTACTAAGCCTAAATTTAGCTTTTTGCAATTTCTACTCATTCTTCCTAGTTCTGACCTCTGGGGATAAGAGAACACAACTAAAATTTCCTCTACTTGATAGCTTTTTAAGCAATTTGATATAGCTATCATCTACTTGAGTCTTTCCATCTCCAGGTTAAACATGCCTACTTCCCTAAGATGATCTTAAGATAGCAGGGACTCAAGGTTCTTCACTATTGCTGTTGCCTTATGCTAGATACTCAATAGCTTATCAAGATCTATCTTTAAGTCTTTCTCCATTAATGAATAAAATAATTATCCCTTTTGAATGTCATTTTATTAGATTGAATCTGATGACTTAACACTAAATCCCTCTGATTCCTGACTTGTACATATTCTTTTCCTCCCATTGTGTCATCTTTGATTTCAAATTCTATTTCCTATATGTTGTGGTAGTCCATGCAGTTGGGTAACTGGATAGTAACATAAGACCATAAAAAAGTGACTTATCTATGTACTGGAAAAAAAAAGACTCAGATGTGGACCTGATGTATATTGTAGTTCACTTATTGCAGCTTCACTGTATC
>NW_025361182.1:0-1199 GCF_016433145.1 Gracilinanus agilis
GAGAGACAGAGGGAGAGACAGAGAAAGAGACAGAGAGAGAGACAGAGGGAGAGACAGAGAGAGAGAGACAGAGAGAGAGACAGAGAGAGAGACAGAGGGAGAGACAGAGGGAGAGACGGAGAGGGAGAGACGGAGAGCCGTGCAGTGGGGATGTTTTTACGCTGGCAGTCGGCAGTCTAAGGGTTACAAAGCGCTCGAAGCCTCCTCACAGCTGCGGGCACTCGGTGCTGGCATCCCTCCTTCCCAGCTGAGGGAACAGAGCCCGGGGTTAAGGCACTCGGCCAGGCCCACTGAACTAGTGAGCTATCCGTGGCAGGACCTGAACTCGAGTTCTGAGCCCACGCCCCCCGCCCCGCTGCAGTCCCCCCTTCAGGAAGGAGATCCCCAAGCAGGGGCCGCCTGGACGGGGAAGGGGCGGGGCATGAGTCCGACTCGGTCGGGGGAGATTCCGAGAGGACGGGACGGACGGCGTCGAAGGCAGAGGAGACGCGTTCTGGGGGCGGGAGGGAAGAGCCAGTAGCAGCGAGAGGAAACTGAAGCTTGAGGTGAGGAAAGACCGCCGGTGAGAAGCATCCCAAGATGGAATGGGCTACTCGGGAGGGCCAGCGGCCAGCTAAGCGGGAGGCTGGGGTGGGCGGGTGCACCGGGCTGCCCCCTGAGGACCCTTCCAGCTCCACAGTCTGTGACTCAGTGACAAACAATGACTGACGCACGACAGAAAGATCAGGAGAGGATAGATGGACTGAAGAATAACTGGAGGAGGAGGACAGACCAACTGGGGGAGGGAACAGACTGAGGGGGGGAGGGGGGCAGAGTAGCTGGGAGAGAACAGACTGGGTGGAGGAGGGGCCGAAAGAGGAGGAGCGAGTTGGGGAAGTAGCTAGAAGTCATTTCCCGCCTCGATTGCATCCAGCCAATCAGGCTGCACTTAGCATACGTGACGTCATTAGAAGCCAGCTGACTTCGGAGGGAGTAAGAGCCTCCTGGACTAGCCCTCGCAGGCCCCGTGGCGCCTCGCGCGTGCTCAGGAGGCCCCCTGGGTCGCTCGGAGCGCATGCGTGGAAGGGAGGGCCTAGGTGAGAGCACCAGGGAGTGGAAAAAAGCGGGAATGGGACGGAGGGAGCAGGGTCATGGAGGGGGCGGGGCCAGGGCCAAGCCTGAGACAGAGACAGGAGTGCGCCTTGGGGTTTCCTCCGTAG
>NW_025361183.1:0-1825 GCF_016433145.1 Gracilinanus agilis
CCACCCAGGAAACCTGGCTCATTAGGACCTGGAAACAAAATGGAATCAAAAATGAATCTGGGGGGGGGGGGGAGAGGGCAGCTGGGTAGCTCAGTGGATTGAGAGCCAGGCCTAGAGGAGGTCCTAGGTTCAAATCCGGCCTCAGATATTTCCCAGCTGTGTGACCCTGGGCAAGTCACCTAACCCCCATTGCCTACCCTTACCTCTCTTCTGCCTTGGAGCCAATATTGACTCCAAGACAGAAGGTAAGGGTTTAAAAAAATAATGGAACTGGAGATCAATGGGTCTGAGAACACTGAAGGTAACCCTTTCTAATACTGAAGGTGTGGAACATGGCAAAAATGCCAGGACTATCTGATCCCAGGAATAATGAGCAAAGATTTGTTGCCAAATGGTGCCCACTAGTGAAGTATGTGTTATGGCTACTTTTTTTTAAGTTAAAATGTTATTGATCTCTTTTGTTTTTATAATACCTCCATTATGCCACCTATAGCTCAGTACCTTGTGACACAGAATAAAAAAGAAGAAAACGAAATCACATATCAACTGAGTCTATTATATGCAATATTGTACTCCCATCATCCCTATCCCTGCAAAAATAGAGAGAGGTACATCTTTATGTTTCTTCTTTGGGGCCATTCATAGTCTATAATTCCACAGTATTCAGTTTTGGTCTTTGGATTGTTTTTATAGTCAGTGTAAATTGACTATATTGTATATTGTTTTTCTTAAGGCAGCTAGGTGGCACAGTGGATAAAGAACTGGGTCTGGAATCAAGATCTGAATTCAAATGTGACCTCAGGCACTTACTAGCTGTGTGATCTGGGGCATGTAGCTTAAACCTCTATTTACTTTAATCCACAGGAGAAGGAAATGGCAAACCACTCCAGCATCTCTGCTGAGAAAACCCTGAGCACAGTATGGTCCGTGGGGTCATGAAGAGTCAGATGTGACTGAACAACAACACTTTCTTCCTAGTTTTCTTCATTTCTCTGGACATCATTTCATGAAAGTCTTCCCCTTCTCTTCAGTCATCATGTAACAATGATAAGCCCCAGGGTGCTGGGGCTCTCACTCTTTCCTTCTCTATATTCAAGAGACTCTCAGCTCTGGACCTGTGCATGCACATGGACCAGCTTCAGGCCCCGGGGGATCCAGAGCCTCTAAAGAGAAGGGTCGGGCTCTTTTGTCTAGTTGTCACTGCCTCTCCACATTCCTACCCTGGACCCAGGCTGAACATTTCTTAACACTTAGATTTGGTTCCTATCTAGAGTCTCCCAAAAAGGAGCGTGGAAGATTCTTCAGCGTACAAATATAGAATCAGGTATAGGACAGCAATTTATTTGCTCTGCATAAAAGGAGTGCCAACTGCACAAGCATGCATTGACAGAAAATTTAAACAAATCACAGCAGTAAAAAAAAAAAAATAGTGTTAAATACCCTCTTCTAGGATACTGAGATGTGAACTGCAGCAGGACTGCTGAAAAGGAGTTTTACATTTCTCCTCTTCTCTGTACCATCCCAATAATCCCCTCCAGGTCAAGCCCAGCAGTTGTCAGGACTCCTCTTTCTGCCAGTGGTCATCCTCTCTGAGGCAGAAACTCCTCTTGCTGCCACTTAGCTCAGAGACAGCCACATTTTTACTTAACATCCTTCAGGTCCCAAAGTATCAGCTTAGGTCTATTAGATCGTGAGCTTCTGGGGAAAAGGAACTGTCTTTTGCTTCATTTTGTATCCCCAGTGCTTAGCACAGTGTCTGACTCAATGATTGAAGCCCCCTGGGAAGGTTTCTCTCTCTCTCTCTCTCTCTCTCTCTCTCTCTCTC
>NW_025361184.1:0-4661 GCF_016433145.1 Gracilinanus agilis
ACCCTGAGCAAGTCATTTAACCCCTATTGCCCAGCCCTTACCACTCTTCTGCCTTAGAACCAATATTGATTCTAAATTGGAAGTTAAGGGTTTAAAAAGAAGTGGGGTGAGATGGTAATCGAGCTAGCTAAGTGGTTTAGTGGATAGAAAGCCAGGCTTAAAGTGGGGAGGACCTGGGTTCAAATATGATCTCGGATATGTTCTAGCCATGTGACCCTGGGTAGGTCACTTAACCCTGATTACTTCTATTCTTTCATGGAACCAATGCATGTATCAATTCTAAGATAGAAGGCAAGGCTTATTTTTTTTGTAATAAAATAAAAATAAAAGGAACAGTAATCCTGCATGATAGAAGAGAAGGGTTTTATTAAAAAATGAAGGTGATATAAAAACAAAATTTTAAATATTAACAAGATAAATATATTAACAAATATAAAATTAAAAATAATTTTAAAAGTTCTCTCTCTCCTCAAGTGCCTCTGGTTGGCATGTACTTCTATAATAGTTATTGACAATAGATCCATCTTCTACAGAAGGCTTTTTGTTAGTTATGCCACCCACTGCTAGTGCTTTCCCTCTGAGATCACCTTCTACTTACACTGGATCTGTCTTATATGTACAACTGTTTGCATTCTGTCTCTCCCATGGGAATGTAAGCTACAGGAGGGCAGGAACCATGTTTTAGCCTTTCTTTGCATCTTCAACACTTAGCAGAGTGCCTGGTATGTAGGAGTCACTCAATAAATATGGGCTAAGTTCTGGTGCTACAAAAAATGTCAAATGACAGTCTTTGACCTCAGGGAGCTTATAATTTCATGGGATAGGGTCATGTTTGTGAATCTATGGCACACGTGCTGAAGGGGGGCTGCTCTGCTCTCCCTTTCCAACATCCCTGAGGACATTTTTCACTTCACCTGTCCCTTTGCCCAGCAGCCCAATGGGAATGCTTCCTCCGTCCCCTGTCTGGGTATGGAGGCAACTCATGTGCAGCATAAGGGTGCACTGGGTACTTGGTCTCTAAAAGTTTCTCCATCACTGGAATATCAAGGAATCCCTTTACTCTTTAAAAAAATAAAGAGAAGTTGTGAACTGATCCAACCATTCTAGAGAGCGACTTGGAACTCTGTCCAAAGGACAATTACACTGTGCATACCCTTTGATCCAGCAATACCACTAGGTCAGTATCCCAAGGAGATATAAAGGGAATCTAGTTGTACAACTAGTTGTAGCAACTTTTTTTGCGATGGCAAAGAATTGAAAACTGAGGGGATGTTCATCAGTTGGGGAATGACTGAACAAGTTGTGGTATATGATTGTAATGGAATCTTATTTTATCATAAGAAATGATGAGCAGGATGATTTCAGAAAAACCTGGAAAGACCTACATGAACTGATGCAAAGTGAGGAGAGCAGAACCAAGCAAACATTATACCCAGTAAATGCACGATGATTGTTTATGAGTGTCTTATCTCTTCTTAGTAATACAACGATCAAGACAAAGCCAAAGAACTCAAAATGAAAAATGCTATCTACTTCCAGAGAAAGAACTGAGGGAGTCTGAATGCAGATTGAGGCAGACCATTTTCCACTTTATTTTCTTCATGGTTTTTTGTTTGCTTTATTTAAGTTTTCTTGCACTACATGACTTATCTGGAAATGTTTTACATGATCGTGCATGTATAATCTAGATCAATTTGCTTACCATCTTAGGGAAAGGGGAGAGAGAGAATTTGCTACTCAATATTTTAGAAAAGAAAAGTTAAAAATTGTTAGCATGTGTAATTGGAAAACATTAAGAAAAAATAAAGAAAAAGGAAGTGTTTGCTGATGAAATGATTGATGTATGTAATTCCTGTAGTGTTTGCAAAGACCCACATTTCTTTTTAGATAATAAATAAAAATAAAGTCAGGATCAGGCTGTGATTGCTGCATGCTCTGTACACTTTTTCCCCTCCTCCCCCCCTTACTTGAATAGAGAAAGGATCTAGAATTAAATTCAGCAAATACTCTTCTGGTACCTACTACATTCAGAGTGCTAAGCTCCTGGCTAGATACAAAGGTAGGAAATAATCCCTGTCCTCAGTGTGTTTGCAGTCTATTGTGAGAATACAATATCAATACAAATAAATCTGATGCAAAGTAAATGATGGTGGGAGCAGAGGAGAGATGCAGAAGTCATGCTTCAGGAAAATATGATCAGGGAAAAGCATCTCTCGTGGAAGTAGGGTGGGGAAGAGGAGCAAGGCTCAGTGGGAAGCTGGAGCGTTCTCAGATGTGCACAGCCCTATCTTAAAAACACAACTGCCCCAGGAAATACCCCAAGCCCTGCTCCAAATTCAGAACAATTCCTGTTTCTATATAGCTTTTTAAGTCTTACAAAGTACAGGTATCCCTTCCACAAAGTAGGGGTGCTCCCTAACTTCCTCTTCTGTCCCCCACCCCAAGTGATCTGGAAAATCCCTGTAAAATTGTTTGTTCTTCCCTTGATACCAGAAAAGAAACCTAATGGAGTATTTATTTCATGGAGTATTTATAATAGCTTATTATAAAATTTGGGTTAGGTATTTGGCCATAGACTATATAGTTCTAAACATTTTCTTCTTCATCTGTTGGACTGTCTTTGTATTATCTGAGGCTTCTGCAAAACTCCCCCAGTTTCCCATTTAATTTCTTATGCCATCCAGAGATATATGGAAACCACAATGGGATATGTAGTGATATGGAAGAGATGCCCATACTTTTTCTCCTAAAAGCCCTGTGAAATAAGTTGTGGCAATATTATTAGCCCTTTTTACAGAAGTGGAAACTGAGGCCCAGAGAAGATGAAGGGACTGAACCATGATTAATTAGTGTATAAGGGATAGCCCCTGGGTCTCCTGGGTCCCTTGGTGACCTTACTCATTGCCCTTCAACCACTCTCAACCCACTGCTGCTGCTGCTACTGCCACTGGCAGTATTATTTTTTTTTTTAAACAGCAAAACACTATATATGGTCTCTCATTTGCTCCTCACAACAAGTCTGAGAGGTGGGTGCTGTTATTATTCCCATTTTACAAACACAGTTAGCTCGCTGTCTCCAGCTTCTTGAGGCTGACATTAAGTCCAGTGTCAACTGCTCAAAAGCACTTTCCCCTTCCCTCCAGCCCTCCAGCCCCTGTGATTCCTTCGTCTATACCCACCCTCTTCAAATACCCCCTTCTTTACAGCGCCCTTTATTCCCTCCTGCTGCTACAATGCAGAATTCTGGTGAAGCACCCAAACCTCACATTCCGAATATACTTTATCCTTTCCTGGAGAGATTAGTAGAAACTTCCTTCCAGTCTGTGCAAGCAAGGATAAGACTCCTCTCCTTC
The DNA here is from genome assembly GCF_016433145.1 of Gracilinanus agilis. Classification (NCBI taxonomy): domain Eukaryota; kingdom Metazoa; phylum Chordata; class Mammalia; order Didelphimorphia; family Didelphidae; genus Gracilinanus; species Gracilinanus agilis. The sequence goes on from NW_025361184.1 coordinate 3,354, forward strand.
CTGAGCCTCAATTTCTTCCTCTATATAATGGGACTAATGAGCTCTATTGGCACCTACCTTACAGGGTTATTGTGGTAGTGCCAGAAAAAAGAGTATTTCCTCCCCACTCATTCACTTAATCCTCAAAGCAGCCCCAAAAGACCGGTGTGAAGGGCAGGTAACCCCATTTAAGAGAAGCAGAGAATAAGGTTGTTTGAGATGCCTTGCCCAAAGTCACACAGAGTCAGGAAACAAGCATCTATTAAGCCCCTGCTGTATGCCAGGCGCCTTGCTAAGGACTCGGGATGAAAAGAAAGGTAAAAACACAGTCCCTACTCCCGGGGAGATGGGTACAGGACTAGACAGCCCCCAGTTTCCTCCCCTCGGGCCCCCACCCAGGGGGCCACCGGAGCCCTCCCAGAGGCTGCTCACCGGCAGGAAGGCATGGGCCTTCAGCACTTGGTTGATGTTTCGAAGGAGAGCCCACTTGCCCTGCTCCTTGTCGGAGCTCTCCATCTCCTCTGGGTCCCCACCAGCCGCACCAGCCATGCTTTCAGCTCTCCAGGACATCCTGGACACCTCGCTCCCTCATACTCCGTCAAGTGAGCCAGCACCGGATCCGGAGGGCTCCCTGGGGACACCCCCGATCTGCTCTCCTTTCCGTCGTCGTCGGATGTTTACAGTATCCGGGTACGCGGCCGGCTCAGCCACAGAGACCCCAAGATTCCAGGAACAGGCAAGAGGGCTCTGATACTGCTGCTCACAGAGCCCCGCAAGGGAAGGGCATCCCCTTGGGTTCAGAGGTGACTCCGGGAGGCTCACCTCCAGCCACAGGCGCAGAGCCGCCGCTCGCAGAGCCCTCTAGCCTTCCGCAGCTCGTCAATGGGTAGCAGACGAGTTCTCCCTTACAAACCCTCCAGGGAGAGCCCAGCTCCACCCTCGGCCCCTTTACAAAGTGGGAGATGAGGCTCCCCTTTCCTCTTGGACCCCATCAGAGGGACAGATCCGCAGCCAGGAGGCTCTGCTAGGAAGCCACATAACAAGCCTGGATACTTATTAAACCTCCAGGAGCCAAGTATTCCCCACAAAGCACATGGCTTTTAATTAACCTAATACTCTCAGCTGCGGAATTAGCCAAAGGGCAGTGGGAACCCTAAACCCCGAGCCATCTGCCTCTTCTTCTTCACTGTGATCACCCACTTCCATAGCAAATGAATTTTAAATAACCCAGGGCAAAGCGACCCCTCCCCCTCGCCGCCCCCCCCCCCCCCCATGATTCTGCTTGGGCTGTGGAATTTAGGGAGAGGAAAAGTGAAGAGATGCAGGCTG